>NC_059378.1:7985000-8290000 GCF_019703515.2 Myxocyprinus asiaticus | reverse complement strand
AGTTTTAAACTTTCTGCACCATAAATTAACATTTCTTTTTAAGTTTTTCACATATAATAGTCTTGTTAATGCTTATAATATAAAAAAAAAAAAAAAAAAAAAAAAAAACATCTCCAAAGATATAGCAGCAGTTCTGTTGGGATTTAAAATCCCCAATTTTTACACACATTAACACAGTTGCTGAGCTTGTTTGTGCAGCCAGTCATAGGAATAGAAAGGTGACGTTTAAGGCAATGTCTGGCCAAATTGTCGTGTGTGCAGACAGACACCAATAAAGCAAGTTATAGTGCACTATTTGTCGCTAACTGCTAAATGTTGTGAGGAAAAATAAGCCATGAAGAACTTCTTTGATGTGGACATAAAGAAGGGAAAACTGGTTTGAATATCCCAACAAACATCATAAAACCCAAGGCATTGCAGAAGTGCTGATTATTTGAAATATGCGTATCACAATATCTAACTGACATTCCTAACGTCCAGTACACCCTCAATAGTGCAGTTTCAAGCATATACATCAGTTTCCTACATAGAATTTACTTTTCCCTAAATCAAATCAGACCTCCAGAGAATGACTTCTCTCTAGATCAGCTGTCCATATAACACAAGACGATTGACCATCAATAAACTCATTACAATCTCGTCTGCTCTCATACTTAAAGAAAACAAGAAATGTAATGTTCAGGATGAACATGGGATCCTCTGCCTTTTCCTCTTGTGGAGTGAAGTTCTTAAACTTTCAGAAGCTCTCCTCTCAGATGGTCTCTGCAGAAGAAGAAAAAAAGATGTGTACGGTCAACCCAAACACGGCGAAGAGCATCACACTCCTGTAAACATGACTTCACAAGACACTTGAGAGTCCAGCACTTTGCAACACACAATTTTCATCATTTATTTACACTAAGACATACTTTGAATAAATCTATCATTCATTAGCTCTGCCTCCACTTAAGCCAAAAATAGCCCTTTAAATAAAGGACAATCATCTGCGTAAGCCAGTGACACATTCCAAATACTGTATCACTCCCTTGTCTTATGGACTAATCAAACATCAGTTCCTTCCTTAAAAGCTGTTGATATGCACAAGTATTTAATGCAGATTTCCCAATTAAACAAAAAAATGAGCTTGCTGCAAAGAATTTCTCAAACTGAACAATAGTCTACCACTGCAGCCATTACCTTGACTGACTGTCTTGAGCTTGATGCTTCTCATCCTTGATCTCCCAGTAATCTTGTTCTGCTGCATTTGATTTGTCTAATGCCTCCGTAGTCTCCTTTGACTTTTTCATTACTGGCAGCACAGGAGCTTCAGGGTCTAGACTCTGAAAAATACTTCTCCGCTCTGAGCTACGATCATGTTTAACTTGCTCGGATTCAAGATCCACCAAGTTAGCCTCGTTATTGAGTCGATGTGGTTCAGTTTTACCTATATCAGATATATATATATGCTCTTCAAGCTGTTCCTTAGCCTCCACTTGTACATGCTGGTAGCTTTCCTGCCATTCTGAAGGTTCACTGTTATGGCTGGGGCCACCATCATTGATCCATCTTTCCAGCGGCTTGCCGATTAACTGTTTGCTTTTGGGATTGTACAACCTCTCTTCTTTGTTCAATGCTATTACGTTTATCTTCATAGGGCTCATTGTTGACTCTTCAGGATAGGAGCTCTTGCTTTCCCATTGGTCCACTTCTTGTATGTATTTTGGCAAAAGCGGCATTCCTATTTTAGTAGCTGTCTTGTTAGTGTTATCGTTTACAAAGTTATGTAGTTTGTTAACTAGGTTGCTATGCTCATTTTTGTCAGCCTTAAACAATTTGCTCGTCAGTCCACTCTGCTGTTCACTTTCTCTTTGAGATACATCTCTGTTCGAAAGCAACCTTTCAGCATCAAAGATAGATAGCTTACAGTCTTTGTCTAAGGCAGGTAAGTGCTTGGGGTAATGTTCCTTGCAATGGACGGCAGTAAAGTCTGGGGACTGAACCTGAGGTGCTCCCAGAGGGGTTTTTGGAGAATTTCGCTCTTGGGGAGCAGAAAGGGATGGGGAGGTATGTTGATTAGGGTCCTCTTGAATGCGTGAAATTGCTGTAGGGTTCGAGTGGAGGGAGCTCTGGGGCACATTAATAAGTGATCCCGCCATAGATGACTGGGAGTCTGTCAAGGTACGTACATGGTATGGTTGATTGTGTACCTCTCTTACAGGCAGACCTTGAGGTACAAGAAGCTGCTTTTGTTCTGGAAATGACTTATGGATAAAGCTTTGCTTTAGAGTGCCTGGTTGCTCAGGCAATACCTTGCCCTTTCCAAGGGATGGATCGATGAGACTTCCAGAATGGCGGACCAGGCTATGGGTAAGGGGTGGTATAAACTCTTCAGTTCGTATGTTGCTTTTGCTGCTGCTACAAATGACACTAGTGTCTGTGTTGCTTTTTATGCTGGTGTGGTCTAATATCATACTTTTAGTGCAAATAGTACTGTGGCTGGTGCTTTTATAAGTGAATCCATTGTTATATTTGCTGGTGCTGGCAAAACCGCTTTCTTTAGAGTTACTAGATAATTTCTGCAGCCCATAAATGGGAGCTGAACTTATGTTCGATTTGCTGGTGCAATTTGTGTTTCTGTCATTAACATGACAGTCAATTTTCCTGACAATGTTAGTCAGATTCATAATGCTGCCATCACTGTAAGTGCTGTTTTGGCTCTTAGTAATACCAGGCAAGCAGCTAGGACTAGTCTTGCTAGATGAACTGCAGTCAATCTCGCTTTTTCCAGTGTGTCCATGATTGCTAATGCTACTTCCCCTGCAGTTCTCAGCTGTATGAAAAGATAATTCATTTCCAGTTTCCTTAGCCATGGCAGCGGAATGGATATTTACCTGTGGTGACTGGACCACTGGCTGCTGCTTAAGGGATGTGGCCTGGGTCACGCTAGGCTGGCTGACTATGACCCCTCCTTTCCAACCCATTCCGTTTCTCTTTGGTGTCTGTTGTATATAATTAGAACTCAAAGAGGCAGACTGGACAGAGACAAAGTGTTGGGAAATATGGTGATGCGACTGATTTAGTGGTGTTTTTGGTGCAGTTTGGAATACAGTGTTGAACATCTTTCTACGAGTGTCCTCGATTTCTTCCGGAGACCAGCTGATCCCTTGCTTCAGCCTTTGGGCTGTGAACCAGAGCTTGATCTGCTCCTCTGGAAAGCCAGACACCACGGTCAAGTAACAGAGCTCTGCTTTGGTAGGGTAAGGGAACTTACCAAAGGATGTCTTGAGAAAACTGCTTAAATCCATGGCTGGATCATAAGTAGGGATGCTACTTAGAGGGATCATAACCTTTGGGAGATCAGAGTTTGAATCAGGGGATGAAGGATTCGAGTTCCACAGAGAACCGTGGTTATGCATACCTGGTATGCCGAGTGTTTTTGGAATTTTATGCACTGGGGGGGCACTAGTGCCACTGATGATTTGTGGTGATGTTGTTAGGGGCAAGGTCCTTACTGAAGTGCCATTGGTTACAGTTGTGGGCTTGTCACTGCTAGACTCAGCCCTGTGTACCTCAACAGTGTGGGAAACAACAATCTTTTTGTGTCCCCCTTTGGTCATTTTCATTATGGGTGTCTTGGTAATGGATATACTGGATTCAATTAAATCCTCTTCTGTAAACAGGGTTTGCTCCACTGTAATAGCCCCATCTCTTTTGGTAACTTGCAAGGATACTTTCTTGTGCGCTTTATGGAGTTCAGGATGTGATTTTGCGTTATGTAAAGCAAGACCTTCAAACTTCACTACTGAAACCTTACAAGGCTGACAGTAGAAATTTGGTTGAGTGTGAAAGTCCATGTGACAGTAGTCCATATGTTTGAGAAACAGGTTCAAGTTTCTGGATGCAAAGTTGCACAAAAGGCAGCTGTATGTTCCCCGTTCCCAGCATGAAATCTTCGCCTCTGGTTTTGAGGGATCATGGAATCGTTGTGTATCCTCATTTTTTGCAGAGATACTGAGAATGCTGTCTTCAGGTATTGTGGGTAGGAGCTCAGGTAAGCATCCCAGTATGATGTCCTCTCGCATGTGCTTGCTCTTTGATGGAATCATACAGGGAACTGTGGATTTCCTCTTGCTGGCCATAATGTAGGATTGTGCAGATCAGTGAAGAGTCAGAAACAAATACTGGAATTGTATGGAGTGGAGGTGTCATCAGCCAGCTATGATGAACCAGCAATTAGTGAAATTTTCAGCTATCATTGCAAGCTGAATTGCAAAAGGGAGCGAAGTAACAACTCCCTGTAAACCTATGGACAGAAAACATGAAATTTTGATATGATGCACAGTAATATGAAATGGAAAAACATGTCAGCATGAACCCTAAAAGAGACAGTTTATTGAAATGCTCTCTTCGACCACTGTGAAATGTTTATTACAATCATATAACTAATATGAATTCAAAAATGTATTCCTCTTTGTCCAGTAGTGCTTAAAACTGTTCACTGTTGGGAGTAAATTTGTTTTTAGGAACTGCCGGTCTGAAATAAAATCTGTATTTTTCTGCACAGTGAAATCTAAGCAAAATGTGCTCAACAGTTTTTTCATCAGTTGCCAAAAAATAAACCGTTAGAAACTGTTGTTGTAAATATAGGCAAAGTTTAAAAAAATTAGACTGTTTGGGGGCCTGGGTAGCTCAGTGGTAAAAAAAAATATGCTGGCTACCACACTTGGAGTTCGCTAGTTCAAATCCCAGGGCGTGCTGAGTGACTCCAGCCAGGTCTCCTAAGCAACCAAATTGGCCCGGTTGCTAGGGAGGGTAGAGTCACATGGGGTAACCTCCTCGTGTTCGCTATAATGTGGTTTGTTCTCGGTGGGGTGCATGGTGAGTTGAGCGTGGTTGCAGTGGTGGATGGTGTGAAGCCTCCACACGTGCTATGTCTCCGTGGCAACGCGCTCAACAAGTCACGTGATAAGATGCGCGGGTTGACGGTCTCAGACGCGGAGGCAACTGGGATTCGTCCTCTGCCACCCGGACTGAGGTGAATCACTACGCGACCACGAGGACTTAAAATCACATTGGGAATTGGGCATTCCAAATTGGGAGAAAAAAAAGGAAAAAAAAAATTAGACTGTATTTTTACACCCACTTCTCTGTGTTTTGAACATACACTATATTGCCAAAAGTATTCGCTCACCCATCCAAATAATTGAATTCAGGTGTTCCAATCACTTCCATGGCCACAGGTGTGTAAAATGAAGCACCTAGGCATGCAGACTGCTTCTACAAACATTTGTGAAAGAATGGGCCGCTCTCAGGAGCTCAGTGAATTCCAGCATGGTACTGTGATAGGATGCCACCTGTGCAACAAGTCCAGTCGTGAAATTTCCTCGCTACTAAATATTCCACAGTCAACTGTTAGTGGATTTATAACAAAGTGGAAGCGATTGGGAATGACAGCAACTCAGCCACGAAGCGGTAGGCCACGTAAAATGACAGAGCGGGGTCAGCGGATGCTGAGGCGCATAGTGCGCAGAGGTCGCCAACTTTCTGCAGAGTCAATCGCTACAGACATCCAAAGTTCATGTGGCCTTCAGATTAGCTCAAGAACAGTGCGTAGAGAGCTTCATGGAATGGGTTTCCATGGCCGAGCAGCTACATCCAAGCCATACGTCACCAAGTGCAATGCAAAGTGTCGGATGCAGTGGTGTAAAGCACACCGCCACTGGACTCTAGAGCAGTGGAGACGCGTTCTCTGGAGTGACGAATCACGCTTCTCCATCTGGCAATCTGATGGACGAGTCTGGGTTTGGCGGTTGCCAGGAGAACGGTACTTGTCTGACTGCATTGTGCCAACTGTGAAGTTTGGTGGAGGGGGGATTATGGTGTGGGGTTGTTTTTCAGGAGCTGGGTTTGGCCCCTTAGTTCCAGTGAAAGGAACTCTGAATGCTTCAGCATACCAAGAGATTTTGGACAATTCCATGCTTACAACTTTGTGGGAAAAGTTTGGGGATGGCCCCTTCCTGTTCCAACATGAGTGCGCACCAGTGCACAAAGCAAGGTCCATAAAGACATGGATGAGCGAGTTTGGTGTGGAAGAACTTGACTGGCCTGCACAGAGTCCTGACCTCAACCCGATAGAGCACCTTTGGGATGAATTAGAGCGAAGACTGTGAGCCAGGCCTTCTCGTCCAACATCAGTGTCTGATCTCACAAATGCGCTTCTGGAAGAATGGTCAAAAATTCCCATAAACACACTCCTAAACCTTGTGGAAAGCCTTCCCAGAAGAGTTGAAGCTGTTATAGCTGCAAAGGGTGGGTCGACGTCATATTAAACCCTATGGATTAAGAATGGGATGTCACTAAAGTTCATATGTGTCTAAAGGCAGATGAGCGAATACTTTCGGCAATATAATGTATGTATACACACACACATACACACACACCTAAATCTTCTTTTTGGTCAACTCCTCCTCACACTACACTTCAGGCAGTAACAGACCATTTTAGGACAGAGTTCATCTGTGGTTCATATTTT
The DNA here is from genome assembly GCF_019703515.2 of Myxocyprinus asiaticus. NCBI lineage: Eukaryota > Metazoa > Chordata > Actinopteri > Cypriniformes > Catostomidae > Myxocyprinus > Myxocyprinus asiaticus. Next base: position 8,283,489 of record NC_059378.1, on the reverse strand, counting down.
TCCACTTGTTCTGTTTTAACAATTACGTAAATCTGATAACTACACTGGGCATCCACCATATGTAGCCTACTTTATGGAGTTTGAAACATAAAATATGAGCGTGATGTCACTACTGTATTATGTATTCCTCCTTAAATTATCATTGAGAAAAAAAAAAATCGGCCCGAGATAAAGAATTGTAAAATTATAATGTGTTGTCTCATCTGATAAGCTATTTCCTCTGATATCAGAGCATTTCAATTAGTTCATCTCATTTGAACAACTTTAATATTTTAGCTAAATACTAGCCTGTGTACAAATCATATATACGATAACACCTGATTTTCCATGCATTATGCATCGGTACTTCAACTTTTGTTTTGGGTTTAGCTCTTAATTTTCTCGACCTTCTCTTTCATCTAGCTACAAATGCATTTGGGATAAAAATGTATTTGTAGTGTATATGGTTTTTTTTGGTTTTGTTTTTTTTCAACATGGCCAGCTGTCTTTTAAATAAAGAATAAAACCATTCAGGAATTTAAAAACATGATGTCACGATGTCCTCTTTTGCAACCGACTCCTTTATTTCTCATGACTTCTGCCTTCCTGCCAGAAAATAAATAAATAAATAAATGGATAAATAAAACTAGGTCACCAGCATCTTATGCTGTAATCCTGGTTCCCTGCATCCAGACGTGGGCATTTACTGTATGTTCAGCCTGCTTAGAAGCCTATGATACTCAGATTTCATCAGCCTATGGAAGTTAACCCCTGACATGAATCAGGGTTGTTGAAAGCCCAGCAGGATGCTTTGATTAGGAAGAGCAAAGATGATTAATGATGTTGTTTATGAAATTATGTGCATTAGAACTTTTTTATTAAAACACTTAAACAGTGTGCAACATATATTAGAGTTATATGTGTGTTATAAAGTTACAGCTAAGTTATATTTGTGGAGTTTAGCTGAATGGATGAGGACATCAGCTCTTCTCTCATGCTCATCTACTGCAAAAATAAGCAATAGTGACAAAAATCTACATTCCAGATTTATATAATAAAACATTAAAGTTTTTGTAAAACAGAATGGATATGATAATGTCTAGATGATTCCACCCCTCAAGCTTTGAACCACTAGCCTGATTAGCACCGGACAAGCAAGAGATGGTTCAGAAAATGTTATATAAAGAAAAAACAGGTCACTCGTCAAAGAATGGGATGCTTTATCTGGCAACTGAGACGTGCGATTAGACACAGGACAAGAGGTTTCCAGACAGTGAGCTATTGAAAAGGGAACTCAGAAAGAGAGGCCTCGTGTTTCAGCACCGGGGTGAACCAGTCTCGCACAAAACAGTCTAACCTGCTACTGTACGTCTCAGTACTTTTGTAGCTTTAATGATAAAACCGGAGGCCTTTTTATCTCGGCAACCTGTGGAGTAAAGGCATGCAGCAGATTTGTTTCAAAATTAGCAAAACAACTGTGACCTACATATATCTCATTCAGTTGCATCTCTTTTACCTCTTTTAGCAGTTAGAAACTATACTATTACATTGTTTTATATGCGTAACATTTAATAAGTCTGGCTCTGTGACAGCCTGTTTTAACATTTTAGATAGCGATAGTGGTATTAAATGCAATGTGAGGCCAAAGGGCTTGCAATACAGGCCTTACATAATAAAAGATCCTCTCTCTTTTCATTATTGATTAAAGGCCAAAGCTTCCCAGACTGGATTTCCTTTATTACATGTGACCAAGCTGAATAAGCTTGCAAAGATATTAGCAAATTCTTAGCACGAACATCTTTCATATGGCTGCTAAAATAAAATCTGTTCTTTCTGCACAGCTAAATTGCCACAAAATGTGCTTATAAGAACTTTTTATGATAAAATAAACAGATCTAAAATAAAACAGATAGTAAGATACATGTTATGCATACTTACAAATTTAACATCACACCCACTTCTCTGTGATTTGAACACAGAGAAACCCACACACACCTCTAAATCATTTTCTTTTGGTCCACTCACACTACACTTCAGACTGTTAGGGGTCATTTTAGGATAAAGTTCATCTGTGGTTCACATTTTTCCACTTGTACTTTTTTAACATCTATGTAAATATCTTAAAATTGTTACTCTGGGCATCCACCATATGTAGCCTACTTTATGAGTTTGGAACAAAAAATATACTAATTCCCTCCGCAGAATCATTTAAAAACATTGGCTTTAGATAAAGATTTGTGAAAGTATATTGTGTCATCTCTATCTTAGAAACTTTCTCCTCTGATAGCAGAGCACATAAATTAGTTCATCTCATTTGAGCATCTTCAATATTTCAGCTGAATTCTAGTCTGTGAATAAATCAAATATTGATAAACCGCTTTGACTTCTGTTTTGGGTTTAGCTCACTATTTTCCTTAATAACCTTTTCTTTCATCAGACTATAAATACATTTTGGATAAAAACAATGTGGTGTCCATGTGTATAATTTTTTTTCCCAACATGGCCACCTGTCTTTTACGACAGGCGGGAATTTTTTTTTCTTAAATAGTTTTGTGTGCCCTCGCAATAGTTTACATTCCCTCGCAGAAAGTTTTGCGTGCCCATGCAATAAGTTTTACGTGCCCATGCAATAAGTTTTGCATGCCCATGCTATAAATTTTACGTGCCCATGCAATAAGTTTTGCGTGCCCATGCAATAAATTTTACGTGCCCATGCAATAAGTTTTACGTGCACATGCAATAAGTTTTACGTGCCCATGCAATACGTTTTATGTGCCCATGCAATAAGTTTTGCGTGCCCATGCAATACATTTTACGTGCCCATGCAATAAGTTTTACGTGCCCATTCAATAAGTTTTACAGGCCCATGCAATAAGTTTTGCATGCCCATGCAATACGTTTTACGTGCCCATGCAATACGTTTTACGTGCCCATGCAATACGTTTTGCGTGCCCATGCAATAAGTTTTGCGTACCCATGCAATAAGTTTTGTATACACTCACAATAGTTTGTGTTCCCTCGCAGAAATTTTTGCGTGCCCTAGCAATAATTTGTGCATGTCCTTGCAATTGTTTGCATTCCCTTCCAATAAGTTTTGCGTGCCCTCGCAATAGTTTGTGTTCCCTCGCAGAAAGTTTTGTGTTCCCTTTCAGAAATGTTTGCGTGACCTAGCAATACGTTTTGTGTGCCCTCGCAATAGTTTGCGTTCCCTCGCAGAAATGTTTGCGTGCCCCAGCAATAAGTTGGGAATGCAAACCATGGTTTTAATACAATATACTGTATCCATATAGTAACCATGGTTTTACTATAGATTAAGCATGGTAATTCTTGTGGTTACTATGGTTTTACTACAAATATTTGTAGTGAAACCATATTAACCACAAAATTATGATTTTTATTACAACTGTTGTCATTTTCCTATACTATTACTATGGTTTTACTACAAATATCAAGGTTTAAATATGGTTACTATAGTAAAACCATGGTAAATGTATTGCAAGGGAACGCAAAACTACTGCGAGGGCACAGAAAACTTATTGCGAGGGAATGCAAAATTTATTTCGAGGGATGCAAAAATTATTGCAAGGGAACGCAAAACTTATTTTGAGGAAACGTAAAACTAATTACGAGGGAATGCTAAACTTATTGTGAGGGAACGCAAAACTTATTGCAAGGGAACGCAAAACTTATTGCGAGGGCATGCAAAACTATTTTAGAAAAAAATTCCCACCCTGTCCTCTGAGGGGCTCCGTAGTCTTTTAAATAAAGTGTTAAATCATTCAGGAATTAAAAACCATAAAATACACAGTCATCCCAGACATGGCCATAACATCTTCTATAATTTCTCTGACTAGCAGTCCATTTTTACATGGGAACAAGCCTGTAAATGTATCAATACATTCATAGCATGAACATCTTTCATAAGCCTGCAGACCGCCTTGAATGTAACTTTTGTTTAAAGTCAAGAAACCATAACAAAGGTCAGTACACACAGCCTGTAATAATTATATTCCTACTTTTGAGCTTACGAGTACAAGAAAAAGCAGGCCATCCTAAGAGGTAGTGGCAACAGTTTTTCATTAATGATAAATTCTACACAATGGCACTCCCATTTACAAGGGAAATATGACACTAAGCCGGAAGCCATATCCAGTACCCTCAATGCTTGCATGCCATTGAAATATTTCCTGTATGTGTGTGCCAGTCCATAAGATGGGCATGTAACTTCATGCCATTATTGTACGTTTTTCTGTTTGAGAGATATATCAGTGACGGTGTCAAACATGTCAGCGTTAATTATGTAGAGACTGAAGTACCACCTAGACATCCTAAAGTTCACCTTCATTATAGGATGTGACTCATTAGGAAAATGCCACCAACACGGATATTTCTAGACAGCCAGTGTTTATGTTTAAATGCAGTCAATGAACCTTATGCGAGTACTACAGAAAGCTAGGTGCCATCAAAAGTGCCCGCCTTTGCCCCCCCCTTACCTCGGTGACTGCTGCATGGACTCTTGGGAGGCCAGTGTGCACTGCCACTCATGTGTTAACATTGCCATAGCAACCCGTCTCCTTTCCCTTTTCTTGCCCACAACACACAGAGGGGACTAAATCCTGTGTTCTTCACCAAAAACACTCTCACTTGGGGTACATTTTTTGTACCGCTCTCACCCGAAAGAGACAAAACTCCAATTATTTTATTTGACTGTGCTCTATGTTTATGCCAGTAAACAAACTGGAAACAAATAAGGATCCTTCCTTTTTTCCGCTCTGTAATTTTTTTTTACCAACAGAGCACCTCAGAATTGTACAATAGCCAGTATTTGCGTTTCCAGAATTGCACTTGCCATTCTTGCAGAACAAAAAACGTCCATTAAGGGCAGAGACAAGTTTTAGAAATTGGCAAATGAAATTAGTTCTTTTTACTCATGCAAATAGAAGAGGAATAAGAAAAAAGAAAGATGGCGGAGCATCATGAATTGTACCGAGTCAAGTGCCAGGTCTTGATAAATGCCAACTCCTTCATACAAAACCATGCTTTAACAGCTGAAAATGGCTACTTGTATTGGTGGCATTCTGCCGTTAAGCCAAAAGTTTGTCTCGAAAAGTACAGAGGTTAATACAGGCTTTTCAGAGAGGTTTAAGGGGATATCTCCAATCGCAGTCATTCCATGTCATTCTTCGTTAGATTTACAAATTTAATAAGGTAATGTGAGATATCACAGAAGGGCATTTTTGTTATTACATGCACAGAGAGCTTTTCATTGCAAATAATTTAATCGTAATCATTTTTGACTGCTCGTATAGCATGGACGGAGCCGGATGAAATTTATGAATACTCCATATTCATAATTCCGCTTCGAAATCCAGTTGGCATTAGGCAGACAATTTTCCTCTCTTAATTCGAGAAGTGTTACATAAACCACCGGCTTTTACTGGAAATTAACATTAACACACCTCAATTTTGTGCCGTGATTTTACATTCTCTTTAAATATTACACAATAAAAAAAGAACTGTGCATGTTTGTACACACAGATCACATTTTCTTTGGTATGCATGAACAAATACTCTGGAATGCTCGTGATTAAAACGGGTTTGATGTTCTAATTGCTCAAACTCAAGATGAAATTGGAATGGAATATTACCTTGTCTTATAACAACACAGCAGACCAGACAGGGAAGAACATTATTCCTTATTCCCACACAGGGAACAGAAAGCTGCATACTAAATGGGTCCTATAAAATCCATGCATTCCACACCTCTTGACAGATGAATGGTTTAAATGGCAAAGACTATAAAATATACAGTACTTTACAAAAACTATCATTTCTACTATAATTTAAACTTAATGTAAAATGCCCGCTAAAGCATGAGGCAGACAGTTGAGATGGAACGCATTCTCAATGTGTTCCATTATAAATAATGATTTATAATGTGTGATGTCACAGGCAGGGTTATGATTTAGAGTTGAATGGGAGTTTGAGTACATTCTGTCCCCATTAACAGTTGATAGCGCGTGCTTGTCTAGATTTGTGCCAGCTTTTAACTATGGATCCGTCATATTTTGAAAACCTATCCCTTTGCCTCACCGGCTTGATTTACAACCAGAACGTAACGCAATAAACGACATGCATCGCACTTTAAAGAAGAAAAAAACAACACAATCTGAAGTAGAAATCTGGCGCGAGAAGCATCGAAAGCGACATGCAATACTACCATCACATAGTCACGTTGTAGCGTGCGAATAATCAAATTGGAAGCAGACACGAATATTGAGTAACAAACTGTAACAAACTGGTAAGTTAACCCTTTCGCGTCGTATTGAGGCACTAGTAACCTCCATCCGGCTAGACATTTCTCGGGAGTTTCAGTGTAGCGCAGCTCCTATGGCTGTGTGGTGCACACTTTGGCTATTACCAAAAAAATTTTAACTAAGCACTCCCATCTACTGTCGCCATTTTATACATAGAGGCTGCATATGAATAGAATAACGAGCAGCGCTCGTCTGCTACTTTTGAGTACTATTTGAGTCACATAAATGGATCGCTTTCACTTCTTGAAAAGTCAAAAGTTTCCTACCTTATTCGTCGGCTCCGGTGACTGCGAATCAGTTACTGAAACAGAAATGAATAACATTTAGATTGTGCTCCGATTCGGGTCTCGGGGGAACAGGAGGGGCCGAGACCTCTCCTCAGATGAACCCTGTGAAGTAACGTGAACCCGTCGGGTCACCGCGATATGGAGCATCTAGTGCTTTATGATGATGTGCCCGGCTGACATGGGCGCCGCTGGAGTGGAGAGAAGGGAAAGAAATGTATGCCAGGCGCTCTCAAATAAGGGCACGTGATTAAAACGCGTCACCCAAACCCAAAATCCTGATCCTACCCCTCTCTGTTCTAGGACGGACTGAGCAGACACACTGAAGGGAGTGACTCATGCGCAAATGTCTAATATAGCCATAAATATGGAGCAGCACTTTCGGTCAGTAGGTCGTATGGGGACGTGGGGGGGAAAACTACTAGAGCTACTGTGAGCATGTGCTTACTACTACAAACAGATATTTGTAACATCAATATAACTGGAACGAAATGCTCGCACTGTTACTATAGAATAGAATCTCTATCGTCCACAATACACTATAGCGTAATAAATCACGCGAACTGTTTATACACATTCTGTGTAATTAATTGCATCGAAACCTGTCATTTTCCCGCCATATTTACCAGCGTCCATTAACAGTGCAGCAACAGTGATTGCAAACGGTTTGAGAAGGTAATTTGAGGTAAAGTAAGTCTGTGTGTTCACACAGACAACTGTTGTGCTCTCCGTGCTGATCATAACCAGTCAACCGGAGCAGAACAAAAACGGCCTGTCTGTTATCAACAGGTTGCGTGATACTCTCTGTATGTGGGTTCATAAATACGTACAATGTTTCAAGGTCTTTTTTCTGTCCTCTTCTCTTTTCATTTCTTTTCTCGTGGTGGTGGACGTGCTTTCCAGGTGCTCCCCCTCACGCCAGAGTGGCAATTACACCTTCAGAAGAGCAGCTTTATTTATTTATTTATTTATTTATTTATTTATTTATTTATTTATTTATTTATTTTACAGTACAGGCGGAGATGAATCTGATTGGATAAAGCCCGAAAACACCTACTGTCCATTACGAGACGGTTGCCATGCGGTTTGCTAAAAATCTGGATAGGCACTTACAATAGAAGTGAATGGGGGCCAGTCCGTAAATGTTAAAATATTCACTGTTTCAAAAGTATAGCCGCAAGACGTAAACAATATGCACATTAACATGATTTTAGTGTGATAAAATCACTTACTAACCTTTTCTGTGTAAAGTTATATCCAAATTTTACAACTTCGTTGCCATGACGACATAATGGCAGAAAAAAATAACGATTTAAACAACTTTACAGCTCAAATATTACATGCGTTTTAACAGACGATTAATGTAATAAAATGTAACAAAAATTAATGTAAGTGCTTTTATAAAAGTATAAGCTTCACGTTTCTGCCTGTACACCCTCCGAAAATTGGCCCCATTCGCTTCCATTGTAACTTCCTCACTGCAACTTCGATTTTTGCTTTTTTTAATGAAAAGGAGGGACAAGTCGAAATTATTATTATTATAATATTTTTTTTATGGTAATCAACATTATACCACAAATGTATATATATATATATATATATATATATATATATATATATATATATATATATATATATATATTTTATTTTTTTTGTTTTTAAAGAAGCAAAAATCGAGGTTACAGTGAGGCACTTACAATGGAAGTGAATGGGGCCAATTTTTGGAGGGTTTACAGGCAGAAATGTGAAGTTTATAATTTTATAAAAGCACTTACATTAATTCTTCTGTTAAACATGTATTATTTGAGCTGTAAAGCTGTTTAAATCATCATTTTTACACCCGTTTTAGGGTTTGTTGACATCATCATGATGACGAAGTTGTAATTTTGGATATAACTTTACACAGAAAAGGTTATTAAGCAATTTTATCACACTAAAATCATGTTAACACACATATTGTTTATGGCTATACTTTTGAAATAGTGAGCATTTCAACATTTATGGATTGGCCCCATTCACTTCCATTGTAAGTGCCTCACTGTAACCCAGGTTTTTGCTTTTATTTTTTATTAATGTTTTTTTTTTTTTTTTTAAGAAAAGGAGGGGCAAAATGAATTAGTCAAAATTAATTTTGTTGTTATCAAAATTATGCCACAAATGCTGTCAATTGAGCTTAGCTTGTGATGAACCCTGAATATTCCTTTAAGGCTTTGCCTGAAATTTTCCCATTCCCATTTGAATGTACGGTCGACATCGGTTATGGATGTGTCAGCCTACCTTTGCAAAAAATATTCAGTATATCTAATAAAAATAAAAAATTTAATTGGAATAACCTGTTATGTCATGTTAGATCAACTGTTTTTATTGCACCACAGAAGGTACAGTACTGTGTAAAAGTGTTAGGCACTTACATTTACATTTATTCATTTGGCAGACGCTTTTATCCAAAGCGACTTACAAAAGAGGAAAACATAAGCGAATCATCTTAAGGAGACAGTGGTATGAAAAGTGCCATATTACAAAGTTTCACTAGCATCAAAATAGTATTCAAAACAGAATAAAGTGCAACAGGAAATGTTTTTTTTTTTTTTTTTTTTAATGACTGGTTAAGTGCTCATGGAAAAGATGTGTTTTTAGTCATTTTTTGAAGACAGAGAGTGAGTCAGCTTCACGGATTGAGTTGGGAAGGTCATTCCACCAATGTGGTATGATGAAGCTGAAAGTCCGGGAAAGTGTTTTGGTACCTCTTTGTGTAGGTACAACAAGGCGACGTTCCTTAGCCGACACTTGTGAAAAATGTTGCATAGTGAGGATGTCTTCAAAAATAGTTTTAATTTATCAGTTAACATCATACAAACATAAAAAAGCTAAATCAATATTTGGTGTGGCCACCTTTGCCTTTAAAACAGCCCCAAATCTCCTAGGTACACCTGGACACAGTTTTTCTTGGTTGTTGGCAGATAGGATGTTCCAGAATTTACCACAGTTCTTCTATCTGTTTAGACTGCCTCAGTTGCTTCTATCTCATCATGTAAGTGTAAAGTAAGTTGCTTCTGATGCTAGTGAAACTTTGTAATATGGCACTTTTTCATGCCACTCTCTCCTTAAGATGATTCACTTATGTGTTCCTCTTTTGTAAGTTGCTTTGGATAAAAGCATCTGCCAAATGAATAAATGTAAATTTAATCCCAGACTGACTCGATGTTCTGTGGGGGGCCCTGTGGGGGCAATGCCATCTCTTGTAGAGCACCCTGTTCTTTTATTCTAATCTTTTCTATTTGCGAAAGTAATGTTTGGGAGTCTAAAATGTATTTTTCCTGTTGACACACTAAAGTAGCAGATATAAATAACCATCTTAAGACAAATGTTTTTGTGAAACATCTTAAGTGCCTAAAACCTTTGCACAGTACTGTACATCCAAGTGGTTTTATACTATTGTAAATAACCACATTATTACAGTTATAATTAATATCACTAAAATATCATCATTCATTAATATTACAAGATAGTAATTAACAGTAATAGCAATGCTGAATTCTCATTTAACAATACATGTATTCTTATGCTATGTCTTATTCTTATTGATCCATTTTTTATTCTATACTTTCTGCCTTTTTTTTTTTTTTTTTTTTGTACAAACATTCGCATGCACAGGTTAGCTGGAAATGCGTTTCACCAACTTAACTATTCACAACGTGTACGTGACAAATACGACTTTGACTATGAGTTACTTCTTTAAAAATTGAAATTGTGACGGGGCCTGGTTTATATTTATGCCTGAATTTATATTTGATATTTATATCGAATTTACCTAAATATTTTCAAAACACAGCCTGTGAGTGTGCAGTCATGAAGTGAGTTAGTAACTGCCTGTAATTCAGCAGCAGTGTTGCCAACTAGTTTCAATGGAAAGTAGCTAAAGCCTGCTTGGAAAGTCGCTAAATGTCGTCATAAGCTAATTAGCATATTCGTAACGTCATCGCGTCTTATTTGAATTTTGCATAGTGTCCGCCCTTTACTTCTCTGTGCTTACCGTACATACTGTAATACCCTATTAATTCCCTATATCTATCAATCTCTCAGAGAGAAAGTTAGAAGTGACAGAAACTTATCTTTTCTCTCACACAGCGCTCAGCCATAACAAAACCAATATGTGCATATTTAAAAAAAAAAAAAAAAAACTATGTGCATGTTTACAAAAAACTATACAGATTCGTGATTGGTCCTTGACAACGCTGTTTGCACATGCGAAGCTCATTCACATCTATGTCAGCTGCCGTGCGGTCAACTGATTGTGCTGCTCCGTCTTCTCGCCTGCTCACCTCTCTCTCTGTCAGTCTCACTGAACAGAGTAGACGCAGAGAGTGGTGTGCCTCCGAGTCCGGGCAGGAAAGAAAGACCACGGGCTCGCGGGGGAGTACTGGCGACTTTCTTCTACGGAAGGTAGCTAAGGTTTGTCCAAAAAGTCGCTAGATATGTCGCTTGGCGCTTTTTTGAATGAAAGTCGCTAAAGAGGTCTGAAAAGTCGCTAAGTTGGCAACACTGTTCAGCAGCGAAGAATCACGCCGCCTCTGTCTGCCTCCAAATTCAAACTCTTGACCAATGAGCGCAGGGCTGATTGTCCAATGGTGTTCTTACTTGGTGGACACGTGACCCAACAATTCGACTGGCAACAAAATATCAACCAATGGCCGTCTGACAGTGGGATGGGCTTTACGAAAGTACAGGATACAGGTATCGGCGCAAGTGGTGGATATTCCATTTAGGAACGTTAAGTGTCATTGAACGTGGAAGACTAAACGACATTCAGTTATGGCTCTTTCCCAGTGTCTTGAGGATTCGCCAGGCTGGCGGACACCGAGGACAGGACAGGATGTCAACGTCAAAGAATTGTACAACGAGAGACACCGACTCGCTCTTGAAGAGTTAGTCGCTGGCGGGGTCGAATCCTTCATGGGATTCCTAAAGAAAGAGAGAATCCCCAACTTTCTGTCGGATGACGAGATTAGGCGGATTTCACGTGCAGCTGTCGTGCCGAAATCTGTTTCTTCTATCGGAGATGATTCTCATTTGGACCATTCTGGCACACTGGACTGCTCATCTGTCACTTATTTCCCTGCGATCTCCGATATTGAGCCTCCAGTTTTAGAGATGGGTTGGCCAGCGTTCACTACAGGATCATTCCGCGGAGTGACGCGCGCTGTTGCACACTTCCAACCAAGTTATGGCGAGTGCATTTATAGTTGCAAAGAGGCGGCCAGGAAAATGATAAAAAATGCAAAGGAGGTAGTTTCTCACGTTTTTACTGTTTTAGTCATATACGTGGCTTATGTGCACCATGATTATATACTGTTTGTTACAATGAATATTTTTGTCAGCTGTTATATGAGATGAACATGTTTTCAGTTTCTAAATTCAAGTCATTTAAATAGTTTATTGTATATTTTATTCTGGGGCTTAAAGTAAAAAATAAGTGATCCGGAGATAGTAAATAAAAATAAATATATGCTGGCATGAGTGGTTTGCAAAAGGGCTGTGTCGATACAATCAAATATCGATATATCGCGATATTTGTTTTTCATTATATTGTATCGATACTTTATATCTATGTATCGATATTTATACTGAACTATTTGTGCATTCATATCATGTAAACACACAAAAAAGTTGTCACACTCTTACTTACAAATAAATTTAATGAGCTCACCAAGGGACAAAAACCTTATGTTTCGAGCTACATGCTCATCAAACATCAGTATATAACTGAAATATACCCAAATTAATTTAAATTTAAATTGATTTAATCGAATCAAATATTTCAAAATCAGATATCATGTTGTATCGCAGTATATCGAATCGTGTCGTGTATTGCAATACCTGTCATATCCTGAGGTGCCAGGCGATACCCAACCCTACTTTGGAATAATCTTTTATTATTATTTCTTAAAAATTAAGCAGTGAAAATGTTATTTTAAAATATTATTAATATTATTTTGTCCAAAAAATCAAAGTCAGGTGGTGTATCCAACATGCATGCCATTCTGTCATGTGACAAAAAAATAAATAAATAAAAAGAAAAAAGAAAACATTAAACAGAGAAAACCCCTTTTATTTAAAAAAAAAAAAGAGAGAGAGAGATATTTTGACATTTTGTATTAAAAAGGCATATTTTGTTCATGTCAGATGGAGTAACCCTAAGAAAAACTTTGATATGCGTGACTCAAAAGTTCATGATTTTCACAATGTAAAAAAAGAAAAAACATTTTCCTTTAATATGTTTGAAACTTTTTTTTATTTTTTTTAACATTTTATGATTAGGTTGTGTACATGTGCAAGAAAAGTATTTTAATACCTTTTACTTAATGGTTACACCGCTTGACATTTTTTAAGTTATTACATTGTGTTTTTGTTTTTTCTAGAAAATGCTGTAAATGTTTTTCAGAAATGTATGAAACCAACATGGACATAAAGTTCTACATTTATAAAAGATTTCTCATTTTTATCATCTCAGACAACATATTGGTCTATTACTCCTAAGCAATAATTAATCTGTTGTTCGCTGTGCTGAAACTCGGTTCAATTGAACTCAATCCCATTTTATTTGTGTAGTGCTTTTCACAATACATTGTTTCAAAGCAACTTTACAAACCCCATGTGAATAAGTCAAATGCGACAAAAATCAAAGCAACACTTTAACACTGATTGTTGTATAGGTCTTTATTTATTTAATCTTTTGTCCATCTTTCAATAAGCCTATAGTTCCTGTACTCTATTGATCTTTGTCTGAATGATTCATTAATTTCCCACAGTCTTTTTTATTCATGCTTGTCCACACCTTGAATCTAAAGTAGTCCTTTTAGTTTGATGTTTTATGCCTATTTTTCTTGGTAGAGTATAACAACCTGAATTCATTTGATGGGTTTTAACCGCACAGTAAAACAACAATGATGAAAAGTACCTCTTGTTCCAAGATTTCCCTCCTCTCTCTTTGGGGTTTCAGGTGATGTCTAGAAAGGTAAATCTGGATCTGATGTGTGGAATGCTAAAAATTTGCTGAAGCGTCTTTCGCACAGAACTGTTACCTTTAAGGTCTGAACTTGAAGCATTGAGGTGCCACGACAGGCTCTTCACGCCTTTAAATTAAGTTTAGGTTTCTGACCTGAGTGTATTGCAGTTATAGCTGCAGGCAGCCTGGATCTGTTCCAGCTTACATCAACTTAAAGGTCCAATGTAATAAGAAATCATCAAAGTGCATAGTCAGTTGCATGCCTGTCTGGCTCTTGTATGATTGTCAAGCTGGTTGAGGATTTGGTTTATTTCCACCATATTTGGATAAAGTAGAGCTGAACTTGTGATGATAAATTCTCAATTACAGAATCATTTAATGCACTTTTTTATTTTATTTTTTATGATCTTCTCTGTGGGTGGAGGTTATTAAACAGAAGTGATTTTTATCCTTAGGTGATTGCTATTGTGACTGACTCTCTGACAGACCTGGATATCTTCCAAGACCTTCAAGAAGCATGCACACGCCGCCTAGTCCCTGTGTACATTCTTTTGGACCAGTCTTCTGTCCCCTCATTCTTACAGATGTGTAAAAACCTACATGTACATTTGGATGAACTACAGGTATGCATATAGTGTGATGAATACTGTTTATCCAAAAAGGAAAATTCTGTCATCATTTACACCCTCATGTTATTCCAAAGAAGTATGACTTGCTTTCATCTGCGGAACACAAAATAGGCAGCAAGTTAGCCTCGGTCACCATTCACTTTCATTGCATATTTTTTCTTTACAATGAAAATGAATGAGACTGAGGCTAAAATTCTGCCTAAACTCTCCTTTTGTGTATGGGTTTGGAACAATATGAGTGAACCCTCTAATCATAGGATGGCAAGGGAAGACTCATTCATATTTATGAAGAAAGCTCTATCTGAGTGGGTAGCATTAGGTTTAGGGGTAGGGTTAGTGTTGGGTTATAGTTTCTCTGTCCAATCAGGAATCACTTTCCTCGTGAATATAAATGACTCTTGTCCTGCCATCCTACATTTTGGGAATTCACCCCCACGCAATATGTGACTAACAGGCAGCTTTCTCTGTTATGCAAATACACTTTATAGTCCTTTTTTTGTCAAGGAGTTAATAGAAACACAGTCAGATATGTCTAAAGCAGAAAGCAGATTTGTATTAAAATATCAGATCTGTGAATTTGAACTTGCAGTGAAAATGCAGCCTGATAGACCGAGACAACCATTCATTAACCTTGGCTTGATAACTTTATTAGTTTTAATCATGCAGTGAAGACCTGAATTCTATGTAGTTTTATGTTGCATTTAATTACTTTTCTCAATTTCTAAATGTTTATTTGAATTTTGTTACTAGGGATGTCAAAAGTACCAGTACTTTGGTTCCAAGTCGATACTAAAATAAAAAAGTGTTTCTCCAGTACCATTAGTACCGAGCACCGACTCAATTCGGTCTCTACACACTGTCAGACTAACACACGGCTGCTTTCAAATGCTCACACGCTTATTTGAGTGTGTGCTGTTACTCATTTCACACCGAAATGAATAATTCCTCAAATTAAAATTTTTATGTCCTAGTTTGAAAATTAAACCACGAAAGGATGCAATTAAATTAAATTAATAAACAGTCTGCATGTGCTGCACGCTTCAATGTGAATGTGTGAAGCTGCTCATAAGCCTGAAAACACCAAATTTTATGAGCATCACACACTGTGCTTGTTGTAGATAACGGGAGAGCACACATTCACTTTGAAGCTTGCAGCGCCAGCAGACTTTATATTTAAATAATACAATTGCAGCATTTTGTGCTTTAATAATTGCAATTTAAAAATTCAATGGTATGTTAAAAAGTATTTGTTCTATTTTCATTTGATTAAAGTTTTATGAATTCATTTTGGTGATTAAATAAAATTAAACTTAAAAAATGGAACTGCCATTTCAAGCATTTTCTAAAAGTTGTCGCAGACTAGTCCACACTGAAACGTATGAAAATGCTTAAATTCCCTTACTGAGCATGCGAACAATGGCAATGGCTTCCTGTCGCCTTTGAAGAAGTGCAATGTGAAGATTGTACAAAGTAACCCTAATCTTTATCAGTGCTATCAAAGTGAATAGCAGGCACAACAACGCCACTACGACATGGGCCACCATCTTTATTGTTTTGGATTGAATGGATCACATGACAATAAATATGTCATCGTTTTCAGATATCTTCATTTCCCCAGTCCACACTACAACGTGGAGACAGCGTTTTCAAATGTATCCACTTGGGAGAGCATTTCCAAAAAGCTCCGTTTTCCCTGTCAAAAACTCCATCTCAGTTTGGACAGCAGGCCAAAACGTAGAGAAAATGATGCGCTTTCAAATGATGGTATCGTGACAACCCTACTTGATACTGCTGTTAGAAACTTTCAACACTGTTTGCTTAATTTGTTTCTTTGTTTTTATTATATTACTGTCTATGTCTTGAATAATTACTTATTAACTTGAAACAATGGTTATCTCATTAACAAATAAGTAAGTATTAGTTTCGGTATCAAGAATCATCAAGTTACACTGGTATTGGTACCGACTGCTTACATTTTGGTATCGTGACAACACTACCTTACTGCAGTATAATGGCATTATGAAAAAGTAGATCTCATGCCATAGAAGTGTGAGCACCACTGCATTTTTATCCTAACAAAGAAACTTCATGCTATGTCATTTTGAAATAATTGTTATTATCTATTTTTTATTTGTTTTTTAATTTAAAGCAAATGAACGTACGGACCATAACAGGCTCTACCTATTACATGAGATCAGGTGCTCGGATCACTGGAAAGGTTCATGAGCGATTCATGCTGATTGATGGGAACAGAGTGGCGACAGGTTCATACAGGTAAGACTGATTATTTTCCATATGTTCTAAAGATGCTAATTGCAGGTTGTAATGGTATACCTTGAGTGCATAGTGGGGGAAAAAAGGCACTTCAGAAACATTCTTATAAACAGGGTTCATACAAGGTGCTTGAAGTACTTGAATTTGGCTTTTTTTTAATTTAATCCTGTAAAATACATGAAAATAGCCATTTTTAACAAGAGGTGCTTAAAAAGTGCTGGAATTATAGAAAATCGTTAAATACATTGCATAAATAAGTTACATTTATTTATTTATTTTTGGAAAAACATGTATACAATCCTGTTACAGAAAGACGACACCCCCCGATGCTACAGTCAAACACCAGATCTCTTCCAACTTCTTGCTCTCACACATGTCTCGTGTCATGAATCATGGAGAATAAAGGATTTCTTTGAATATATTTTTGCATAATTCTCTCTGTGTGCTGTATGCTTCTTATTCAGAACCGCTTACAAAAACACAACAATGATTTTCATGACTGTCGTTTCCATTAACGGTACTCAAACATACTGTACATTCTTCTGCTGGAGCAGATGAAACACCATACTAACACACTGTGACAGTGTTTCGAGAAGCACTATTCAGTTGCATGTGCAGCAAGAAACACAACGCAACCAGTAGAGTCAAATTGATGAACAAATGACTATTATGAGCTGGTTCTTTTTAACCATATGGGCAGAGGTCGAGACCACTGCTGAAGCAGCACATAGATGGCGATGTCACGTGGCACCCGTTACTTTTGGCAGTGCTGTTCAGAATGGGCCAATCACAATCAATTGTTACTGGTTGAGGATTTAAAGTATTTTATAGATTCTGCTGTGGCAAATTTCACAATCCTTGCAACTATCAGTTTTAATTACAAATTACTCCCAGAGTGAAAAAATTCTCCAATAAGATGTAAAACGTTCTTAGATTTGAATGCGGATCAGAGGAGGATTCAGTTTGTGAAGCTCTCCCTTGTGTAAAGAAAGCATTGTGTTTCACAAAACAGGATGTTTCTGACAACATTTGGGTCAATATCAAAATATGTTGACAAACATGTCCCTTGACTTTTTAGTCATGAAAAAGCTTTCAAATAGCCAAAAAAAAAAAGTCTGGGGGGATTTCTCCTGAAGTCCACTATCATCTCCACTGTTTTGAGCGTGTTCAGCTCAAGGTTGTTGTGACAGCACCAGACAGCCAGCTGTTCAACCTCCCGTATGTATGCAGACTCGTCACCATCGCGGATGAGGCCGATGACCATGGTGTCATCTGCAAACTTCAGGAGCTTGACAGAGGGGTCCTTTGCAGTGCAGTCATTCGTATACAGGGAGAACAGCTGTGGATAGAGAACGCATCCCTGAGGAGCACCTGTGCTAATAGTGAGGGTCCCGGATGTGAGTTTCCCCAGTCTCACTAGCTGCTGCCTGTCAGAAAGCTGATGATCCATCGACAGATTGGGTTGGGCACGGAGAGCTGGGTCAGTTTGGTTGAGAGAAGATCAGGCATGATGGTATAGAAGGCTGAACTGAAGTCCACAAATAGGATCCTTGCATAAGTCCCAGGTCTGTTGAGGTGTTGCAGGATATAATGCAGTCCATTGTTGACTGCATTATCCACAGACCTACATGATGTTTCAGAACGCTGCTTTCTGCAAAAACCTTGGAATAACCTGCTTTAAGTGCATGTAAACGTGATCAGTGAGGCACTTCCACTGTAAGTCAATGGGGCCAATCTGTAAACATTAATATACTTACTGTTTCAAAAGTGTAGCCACAATACTTAATATGTGCATTAACATGATTGTAGTGTAAATTAATATATCGCATACTAACATTTTCTGTGTAAAGTTATAGCCAACTTTACAACTTTGTTGCCATGACAATGTAATTTCAACAAGCCCTTAAACCCTAAAATTACTGTAAAAATGATGATTTAAACAAATGTACATATCAAATAATATGAGTTTTAACAGAAGAATTAATTGTAAGTGCTTTTATAAAATTATAAGCTTCACAATTCTGCCTTTTTAAACCTTTCAAAAATTTGCCCCATTCTTTTCCGTTGTAAGTGCCTCACTGTAAACCTTTTTTTTAATTATTATTATTTTTTCCATCCCCCCTTTTTCACCCAATTTGGAATGCCCAATTCCCAATGCGCTTTTAAGTCTTCGTGGTTGTGTAGTGGTTCGCCTCAGTCCGGGTGGCAGAGGATGAATCCCAGCTGCCTCCACGTCTGAGACTGCCAACCCGCACATCTTATCACGTGGCTTGTTGAGCGCGTTGCCACGGAGACATAGCGCGTGTGGAGGCTTCACACCATCCACCGCAGCATCCACGCTCAACTCACCACGCGCCCCACCGAGAACGAACCACATTATAGCGACCGCGAGGAGGTTACCCCATGTGACTCTACCCTCCCTAGCAACCGGGCCAATTTGGTTGCTTAGGAGACCTGGCTGGAGTCACTCAGCACGCCCTGGGATTCGAACTAGCGAACTCCAGGGGTGGTAGCCAGCGTCTTTTACCATTGATCTACCCAGGCCCTGATTTTTGCTTTTTTTAAGGAGGGATGAGTTGAAATAATTTTTTGTGGTAATCAACATTATGCCACAAATGCTGTCAACTGAGCTTAACTTGCATTGAACCCAGAATATTCCTTTAAACTAATGTGTGGGTGTGACCTTTCCAACAATGCAGAATGATTATAAAGGATTTTTGTTTTTTTTTTCAGTTAGAGATTTTTCAAGTGATTTGCGGTGTCACTTTTTTTTTTTTTATCTTCAGGTTTAACTGGACCGATGGCAAACTCAATAGCAGCAATCTGATCGAGTTATCTGGCCAGATAACTGAGAGATTTGACGAAGAGTTCCGCATCCTCTATGCCCAGTCCCTACCACTGCCGGTGAATACAAGAGCTCCCTCTAGTGCCAGAAACAGCGCTATATATGACCACCTTGTCCTCAAACCACCTGGAACGCCTCCCTCCCACTTGGCACGAACAATAAAGCCTCAACCAGAATGTCTGACGAGCACTCCAGCCAGACTTCAGACCCCAGAGAGCCAACAGATGAATAAAGACAGAGAGAATCGAGACAGAAAGAGTAACCCAGTTTCTGATGCTTCCACTCTAGGAGAAGACTGGATAGAGCAGGAGCTCAGGGAGGAAGTGTTAACCTCAGATGATCATCCTTGTGTGCCGGCAATGAACGTTTGCAATCACATTACGACTCACACTCAGACAGTGGATGTGACTATCTCTCCTACTTTACCTTCCTGCCATATCTCTACACAAACGGCCTGCCACACAGCAGACATCAGTGTGCAGACAAGCACAGACACCTTGCCTCCACAAACCTCCTCCAGTAGCAGCCAGATCAGCCACAGCGCCTCATCCACCTCAAGCTCTTCTTCACCCAGAAATTGCCCAAAACTACAGGAGGTGGACTGTCGCCCACCTATTCGCCGCAACGTTGCAGTCCGTCTAGATGGAAACCTGAGGGTATGCTTTCAGAAGCTCACTAAAGAGCGACAGTACCACTACTCCTCGATTCGCTCCAAGCTGGACCACATGGTGACACTGCTCTCTCACAAGAGGGAACTGGTGGACCTCACCAACCTGACTCTGAGGCATGGCCTACACAGAGGACGCAAAGGTCAGCAGGATGTCAGGCAGTTTCACAGTGCACTTGACAGTGCGATGATGGGGACTTGGCCTAGGTCAAGGTGTCTACAGTAAAGGAGGTCTGGAGAGCGGCCTAGTGGTGGGTGAATTGGTGTAATCCTGCTTTGTTTTAGTAATGCACTTTTTCGAGAAAAACACAATCCTTTAGTGTTTCATAGAGAATGAATCTAATAAATTAATCAGAAAAATATTTTAAATGATCATATGCAAGTATGATGCTGTTAAAAAAGACAAATGTGCAAATATACTGATTTTGTTGTTGTTTGTTTCACTTTAATTCTACTCAATGTTGGATTACAGGTAAAGGAAAATACTATGGTATAATTCTATATTTACAATTGTTTTTAAATACTGTTGTGAAATAAACCAAAGTGCTTTTCTATTTGGTGATATAAGTTTGACATCCAATTGTAAATTAGTTCTTTTGTACCTGTTTGTCTACATTTTACCATTTCTGTTGTTAGTTTAAAGTTAAGGAAAGTTATGAAAATGACCCTCTTTGTATCATTATTATGGTTATATTCATATAAAAAATGATCAACAGTCACCAGTGGTTGTGTATTTTTTGTCTGATATAAGCGAGTGAATCCAAAATAGTATTGGAAAAGCATTTGAATATTTTTTTTTACACCAAGGTTAAAGAGATCGTTCACCCAAAAGTGAAAATTCTCTCATCATTTACTCACCCTCATGCCATCTCAGATTCTTCTGCTGAACACAAACAAAGATTTTTAGAAGAATATCTCAGCTCTGTAGGTCCTCACATTGCAAGTAAATGGTGGCCAGAACTTTAAAGGTCCAAAAAGCATATAAAGGCAGCATAAAAGAAATCTCCAGTAGACTCCAGTGGTTAAATCCATGTCTTCAGAAGAGATATGGTAGGTGTGGGTAAAAAAAAAAAAAAAAAAAAACAATAGATCAATTTTTGCTATAAATATCCACTTTCAGGTCCACATGTTTCTTTTGTTTTTTTGATGATTCACATTTTTTGTGCATATCGCCACCTACTGGTTGTGGCTGGTCAAAGGTGGAGATTTATAGTAAAAAATTACTTAAATATTGATCTGTGTCTCACACCTATCATATCTCTTCTGAAGACATGGATTTAGCCACTGGAGTCATTTTATGCTGCTTTTGTATGCTTTTTGGACTTTTCTGGTCACAATTCACTTGCACTGTATGAACCTACAGAGCTGAGATATTCTTCTAAAAATCTTAATTTGTGTTCTGCTGAAGAAAGAAAGTCTTACACATCTGAGATGGCATGAGGGTGAGTAAATGATGAGAGAATTTTCATTTTTGGGTGAACTAAACTTTTTAATTATTTATGATTGACTCATTTTAATAAAACAGTGCATTTAATAGATATGCTTGTTTTATACAATGAGTATAAGGGGAATCTAAAATTGGTCACATTTATTTTCACTACATTACAGAATTATAAGTTTTGTGCAGATAACTTATTGTAGTTTATACAATATAGGACTGGATGTAAGAGGACCCTTCCATGAAGGATAACTAACAATATTTGTTATATTAATTTTCCAGAATGTAAGTTGTTTTTGCTGTAACAATTTCTAAAGTGTAAATAGACATAAACAATCCTAATTGAATTACTAGTTTCTATTTTCAGAGTGTATTACAATAAAAAGGGACAGATTTAGAAATGGTATGGCGACTTTTCAAACCCACTGTAGGCACTGTAAATCAGTGGCTACATGGCTATGTTACTTTGGTGAGACTACACTAAAAGCCATAAGGGATTACATTTTTATTATCCATTACAATTAGTCATGTAACATGTTTGTAATCTAATGGATCTTTCATTAAAAAAAATAAAATAAATCCATCTCAGCTGACGAATAATTCTGTAAAAAAAAAAAAAAAGTCAACATCTGCATGTTCATGGATTTCACTGAAAATGTGTTCTTGGAATTCCACGTCACAACAGCAACAGTCCTTTGCAAACTGAAGAGGGCGCTATCATCTTGCATCTTGCAAGTATTTCATTAGGTTGATGTCTTGAATAACATTCTGGATTATAACACAAAAAATCAGAAGTGACAGTTAGTGAATTTTTTTTTAATGCAGGTCAAGTGGATACTAGTAAAAAAGCAAATAGAGAACAAACCTCTTTGTTATTTTAACAAATAACATATTTCACACACACACACACACACACACACCACGCCTTAGCTATCTAAATGGGGACTTTCTATTGTTTTATATAAAGCTAATTATAATAATTATATACTAACCCTAACCCACACCCTAAACCTAACCCTAAAAACAGTTTTTAAAAAGAAAAACATTATTTAATTGATGTGTGGATCGTAAGCACGCATAGATATGTAACTTGTATTTGTCTCTTTAGAAGCATATACTTGTGTGTACATCTATGCTTTAATTACAAATGATGACCTGTCCCAAATATCTACATTTATCATGTTTTCAATAGTCTCATCGTGAAAACAAAATCGAGGTGTTGTAATGTCCAGCAAGGAAAATGTATCCTGTGAGTTTCATAGTTAGTGAAGCATATTTAGCATAAAATGCAAGTAACGAAGGAATGTAAAATATCTCAAACCGAATTAATATTCAGATGCTGTTTAACACCTTAAATTATCATACTTTCAAAAGCCAACCCTGAGATTTTACTATTAATAGGTTGATTAAACAGAACATTAAATAATTGTTGGCGGTTAATTATTTATCCTGTTTTCACAAGTCTTTTGAACCATATCCACCCCTCAGGCACCGTTCAACGAACTGTCCAATGAACTGTCTTAATCCCTTCTCTTAAGTAAGAAACCTGCTTGTTGTTTCCTAAAAGCAGTGGTTCTGCTTTCAGTAAAGGCTACTAAAGTAACAGTTGACCTTAGGTACATTTTAAAAGTTACCTAAGCCAAACTGTGCATTACTTAAATACAAACAGTACACATACTTTAGTCAATAGCTGGTCAATATGAGGGCAATCTATATATTATAATTAATGATGAAATATATTGTGGAGTATTTATGTTCTGTAGAATCAGATTCAGAGTGAGCTTTATTGCCAAGTATGCTTACACATACAATTTGTCTTGGTGACAGAAGCTTCTAGTGCACAAACAATACAACAACAATACAGAGATAATAAAAAATAGAATAAAAATAAAAAGCTAATAGAAAATATAAGTATATATAGAAATACACATTAAGACTATATATATATATATATATATATATATATATATATATATATATATATGTATGTATGTACAAATACAAATCTGTTATATACAGATAGTGCAAGGGAATGTAATGGAAGAAGAGGTAGGATATGTTGGATAAATATAAATAGACTAAGCTGTGTATTGCACATAATTATTGCTCAATGGGGCAGTTTTAACTGTTCATGAGATGGATAGCCTGAGGGTAAAAACTGGGTGCCAGTGCTGATCGTACAGGTGCTGAAAGTGAATTTCCCTAGTCTCACTAACTGCTGCCTATCTGTCAGAAAGCTGGTGATCAACTGACAGATAGAAGTGGGAACAGAGTGTTGGTTTAATTTAGTTCAGAGTATAGCTGGGATGATGGTGCTGAAAGCCTAACTGAAGCCCACAAAAAGAATCCTTGCATATGTCCCTGGTCTGTCCAGATGTTGCAGGATATGATACAATCCCATGTTGACTGCATCATCCACAGATCTGTTTGCTCGATAAGCAAATTGAAGGGGATCCAGAGAGGGTCCAGTGATGTCCTTCAGGTGGGCCAACAGCAGTCTCTCAAATGACTTCATGACCACAGACGTCAGAGTGTTTCATTGGCAATCAGAGTGCTTCCTACCATTCATATATTTATATGAACATTGTTTAAGATACAATTGTTGGAGTCGGCGCCATATGAGGTTTGGACATGTGAACGGTTAGCTCTGCGCACTTTGCTAGTTTTAATACTTTTTGTGTCATAAACCGGTGAGACTTGATACACCCTGATTCTTAACTGTTCTAGGAGACAATATGTCAAAGAATTCAAAATCCTCTGGCTCTGGAGACATTAAAAGACACTTACATGCTCAAGCTGAAGCCCCCAAGCAGCAGGCCGAAAGCCCGGGACTCAATTTGGCCAGTAAGGTGAAAGAAATTTGGTGACAATTGTTGAACATGTTGGCAATGCTGATGAAGGTTGTTGCGGACTTGGAGTAGCTTGCTGTAATACGTCAATCGATCACTGCCATAGAGACGAAATTCACTGAGATGGTTATAAGAATGGTGGATGTTGAGAAACGGATCGATTATCTGGAGTCTTTGGAGAGGGAATTAGCTGCTAAGCCACTAGCAACCAAGGCAGACTTGGAACACATTTGGAAAAAGTTGGAAGACCTTGAGAATCGTAACCGGCGAAACAACATCTGAATTGTGGAATTCCTGAGCAAGCAGAGGATCAGAATATGGTGGAATGTCTGGACGGGCTCTTTCCAAGTCTGCTCGACATAACAGGCCATAAGCTGGAAATCGAGCGAGCTCACAGAGTTCCGGCTCGGAGATCCATTGAGGGAGACAGGCCCCGATCAATTCTGGCCAAATTTCTGAGATCATCCGATAAAGATCTCATGTTACGTGAGGCGAGGAGTAAAGGAAGGCTTTCTTGGAAAAACCATAGCATTTTCTTGTTCCCAGACTTTGAATTCGACAAGAGAGAAACGTGATCGATTCAAGGAATGCAAGAAACTCTTATATCAACAGAAGGTAGCTTTTGCATTGATGTTCCCGGCCAAACTGAGAATGGATGCTAAGGATGGCCGCAAAATTTTTACATGCCCACAGCAAGCATTGTCCTTCATAAAGTCAATGGAGTAAGTCACTGTGTGATACTCATTTTGCAGCCGAGTGGACCTGACTCACTGAACATTCACTTGACCGTCCGAGGAAACTGGGCACCTTTTTTGTTTCTTTTTGTGCTGGTTCTGCCTAGTGGCTGGAGTTTGTTTTGTGGAATAACACTCATTTGGGACAGTGTTGTGGATGAATCTGCACGTTCTTTGTGCTTATGCCTTCTATTGGTTGGAGTTTGTTTTTTGTAGCAGCACTCCTTCGGGACAGTTTTGTGGATGAATCTGCACGTTCTTTGTGCTTATGCCTCCTATCGGTTGGAGTTTGATTTGTGGTGTATTTCTTGCAGGACATTGGAGTGATTAGGTCCTGTGTTGCACTCATTTAACAGCCGGCTCACTGAACACTCATTTGACTGCCTGAGGAAACTGAACGTTTTTTTTTGTGCTGGTACCGCTAGCGGCTGGAGCTTGTTTTGTGAAGGAACACACCTTCGGGACAGTTATGTGGATGAATCTACACATTCTTTGTGTTTATCCCACTTATTGGCTGGAGTTTGTTTTATAGATTATTTTCTTGAACGGGAGTCTGTTTAATGCCCAGTTCAGTACTCGCAGGTCCAAGATTGGCCGCAACCCATCGCCTTTTTTCAGTACGATGAAGTAGGGGCTGTAAAACCCCTTCTTCATCTCGGCTGGAGGGACAGGTTCTATCGTGCCCTTCTGAAGGAGGGTAGTGATTTCTGCGTGCAAGGTAGCAGCGTTTTCGCTCTTGGCAAAGGTGAAGCGAATACTGCTGAACCTGGGTGGGCGCCTGGCGAACTGAATTGCGTAGCCGAGTTGGACGGTCCAGATCTGCTATCGCGACGGATTGGATAGCACAAGCCACGCGTCCAAGTTCCGCGCAAGGGGGACCAAGGGGACAACGTCGTCGGACGTATCGGCAGGTGGGGCCTCGCGGCGGGGCGGAGCTCGAGGTGCCACACCATGTCGTGGCCGTGCTGAGTCTAGGGACATCGAAGCACTTACCTGGCTCCTTGCGACCACCCCTGGAACAGCCTGGGATGGGGGAGGAAGAGGCCTGTCCTCGTAACCCGTGGAGACTGCCACATCGGGGGCGGCTGTGTGCCACAGCTGGGCGCTCAGGGGCGGAAAGGCCACCGCTGGAAGGAAGCCGCTCTTTTGCTGAACTGTTGGGTACCGCAGCCACTTGGGCATACGGCGAAATCAAACAAAAAGGCAACAAAAGATTTTCCGCCCGGCCCTCCACCGGGGGATGGAGTGGTCTTTTTACCAGCTCCAGGTTAGTGGGTTCCCTCGTCTCTGGGTTGCCCATCTTAGGGGCGCTTTGATGACCTTCGTGGGTTCTTAGGCGCCGGCTGCGAGACGGGTGGCGTCTGCTTCCTGCGGTGGGCTCCACGCCAGGGCCGGGCCGAAGGGGCGGGCTGCGGCGGAGCCGGTGCAATCACCACAGGAGGATGCCCTTGGCGACGAGCAGACAGGGTGCGGGATCTTGAGCCACGCCGGGGCAGGATATGCCGGATTGCCTCCGTCTGCTGCTTCACCGCCGAGAACTGCTGGGCAAAGTCCTCGACGGTGTCGCCGAATAGGCCAGCCTGGGAAATGGGGGCAGCAAGGAACCGTGTCTTGTCGGCCTCGCCCATCTCGACCAGGTTGAGCCAAAGGTGGCGCTCCTGGACCACTAGTGTGGACATCGTCCGCCCGAGAGACTGCGCCGTGACCTTCGTCGCTCGGAGAGCGAGGTCGGTCGCCGAGCGCAGTTTCTGCATCAAATCTGGGGCGGAATTACCCTCGTGCAGTTCTTTCAACGCCTTGGCTTGGTGGACCTGCAGGAGAGCCATGGCGTGCAGGGCAGAGGCGGTTTGTCCAGCAGCGCTGTAGGCTTTAGCCGTCAGGGATGACGTGAGCCTACAGGGCTTGGACGGGAGCTTAGGGCGTCCGCGCCAGGTGGCGGCGCTCTGCGGGCATAGGTGCACCGCGAGCACCTTATCCACCGGAGGAATCACCGTATAGCCCCTGGCCACCCCGCCATTGAGGGTAGTGAGAGCGGGGGAACTGCGGAATCGGGGCCAGGCAGTAAAAGGTGCCTCCCACGATTTCGTCAGCTCCTTGTGCACTTCCGGGAAGAATGACACTGGAGCGGGGCGTGGCTGCTTTGAAAGGCGCCGCGAGCCCAGGAGCCAATCATCAAGCCGGGAAAGCATGTCCGTCATTTTGTCATCGGCCTGTGACTGGGCAATCGTCCCCGAAGGGGGAAGTCCAGCTGAGGCTTCTGTGTCCGACTGGACAAGCCCGCTCTCCGATGCTTTGCTCCAGATTTCATAATCTTCGTGGGCTCCGAACAAGAAGCCAGACTCGCCGAGACGAGCCGGCAAACTCATCCGGAAGCCCGATTGGGGCAGATGAGCGTGCTGGGGTATGGGAGGTCTGCGGGGGGATACCCGGCGGAGACGATCCCATTGGGGTCCCCAAATCACCCCCAGTGCTAGCCGCGCTGGCCTCATACCCATAGGTAGAAGGACCGAGGCGAAAGCAAGCCACTACCGCAACGTTGTCATTGTCATGTTCTCGCAATGAGAACATGATCCATCCACAAACACTGCCTCCGTTTGGGTCGCACCCAGACACGAAAGACAGCGATCATGACCATCCGAAGTTGAGAGATAACGACCGCAACCAGGAATAACACACAATCGGAAAGGCATCTTTAAAAAGACGCGTCTTTAAAAAGACGTTCCGTGTGTGCCGCTCTTTTAGAGAAATATATACTCTTTTAGAGGAAAAAGGCTCTTTCAGAAAATATACTCTCTTGTTTTCTGCCGAAGCGCCCAGGGGCGTTCTCTGCAGTGCACCAGTGCAGAGGAGGGAGAAGCCGCTGAAATGCGCCGTCAGATCCAGCAGAGGTGAATGAACAGTAGAATTCAGCTCAATGAGCATGACCGTTCGGCTCCAAAGAGAAAATCTGAATGAGTGGTTGCATACCAGCTCCTTTTATACCCGTATATCCGGGGAAGTGGCATGCAAATACCACTCGCCAATTTTCATTGGCCTTTTATCAAAGACCAGAGGTGTCTCGGGCTCCCAAGAGTGACCCCTAGTGTCACTACATCGACACAACGTCGAGTGAGTGACAGATAGGGAACATTAGGCATTTCATTAATGTCATGTGGTCAGTGGTGAATGATCAGACTCTGATCGCTGCCATCTCACTTGACGTCGAAAGGCATTTGATATGGTGGAATGGGATTATCTTTTTAAGATTTTGGAAATATCAAAATAGGGGATAAACACATAAAAAATTGGGTTCTGACCAGTGTGATGACAGGCAGACAGATTGTTTTAAGGGGATGGAAGTCGGCTGGAGCATCTTCATTTCGGGAGTGGTGCGCGGAGATGGGGAGGGTGGTTTTTCGAGGAGGTGTCATATAGAAGGCTGGGGATCTGGGAGTCATTTGATGGGAAATGGGGCCGTGATTTGGAGTTTTGGGGGGACTCTCAGGGAAGGGCTGTGGAGAGAGAGGCGTAGTTTTAGTTGTGTATGATTATTATATTCTTTTTCTTTATTATTATTCTTTTATTTTATTTTTGGTGTGTGTGTGTGTGTGTGTGTGTGTGTGTATACTTACGTGTGACCATTGGGATGTTTGTTGGGGGTCGGGTGGGGTTGGTGATTGGGGAGGGATAATAGAGGGTGTTAAATGTTGATTCAATGTATATTTATTTTGTTTTTCTTTGTCAACTATTTGAATCAATAAAAAATTTTAATAGAAAAAATTTAAATAAATTAAAACAACTGAAAAAAAAAAAGATACAATTGTTGAACTTAGGTAGGCTAATGCACTAAAGTGTCATTCAAATAGCGCATCATCAGGTTTTGCACAAACTTGTGGAATCCATGCCAGCTCAAGTGATATCAATTAATTTTTCAATTCAACTGCGAAACTGAAGCATTTTCACCAGTGGACACCACCCCAATGCATACAGAAAGCATGGATCATATTTACAGGTCATCGTGAGGTACTGCAAAAAATTACAGAGAGTCCAGATGGAAATTTTTCTTCTTCTTTTTGCATGGCAACATTTTTGTTTGGTGTTGTATGCCATTGGCAAGTTGGCAAGTTCTCTTACGATTCTAAGGGGATATGGAACAAACTTGGCACCACATGGGTGTATATCCATCCCTAATACAGTTATGAGTAATCCCAATTAAACTAGATTCACCTTTGTGACCTGACTGCCCTTGTCAGCTCTTATGCCCCTTCACAGGGCTCTAGCAAGCACCTGATTTTCTATCAAGGGGAGGCTGGAACAGTTACCATCTGGAGGAGGATGTTTGGCCCGAGGATACAAAACAATGACATGAAAATACAAGTCAGGGGAAAACAATGTGATGACACGTGCCAAAATGGCCCCGCCATGTCTTTTGTAGTTTACAGGAGAGATTTCAGTTTTACTGTCCCCGCTCCTATTTTCGGCCTTCAAATACTGATGACACATCGTTGTTTTCATTCCCTGTGGATCTGATGAAATGCAACATGTTCAAGTAAAGTTTTCTGCTCGTTCCCTGGTGTAATGTGTTCTTGCCCTTCATATCTTCTCCTAGTGCTCACATTTAATTTCAGACTGTTCCATTGCCTAATGAGAGTGGAGATAAACTTTATGAGATGTAATGCTTTTCTCTGGATCACTGTTTTAGCTTCATGACCTTGGTTCACGCTTTCAGCAAAGCAGTAATACAAGCCACATAATAGTAACTGCTGTCGGTGAAGATAATCACTGCTACATCTAGATCTGTGTGTCAGCACCACTGCCAAATGGTGTTATTAATAGAAACCAATGTGTGTGTTAGGTAAAAGCAGTCTTTTGTGTCCTGTGGTTTTTGCTGTGTGGGCTGTGCGTGTATGACCACGAATGTGTGAATTGGGGAAGGTGCAGGTGCAGCTCATCTGTTTTGCAGTTCTGTCTTTTTAGTGATTAACATTTTTATTAATTTTCAAAACAAAGAAAAACAAAACATATATATAATGATTCAACATTAACTCCCACTACTTCCCCTCCCCAATCAAGAACCCCACCCGACCCCAAACGAACATCCCAGTGGTCTTACATAAGTACACACATTTACAGAGAATAAAATAATAAATAAATAAATAAATAATATATATATATATATATATATATATATATATATATATATATATATATATATATATATATATATATATATATACACACACATACATATACATACACACACATATACACATACATACATATATACACACACATATATACATACACATACATACATACATACACATACACCTATAATAAACATACAACTCTAAACTATACCCCTCTCTCCACAGACCCACTGCGAGAGCCCCCCAAAAATGTCAAATATCTACCCCAATATCTGCCCCATCTTTCCCAATAAAAGAATCCCATATCCCCAGCCTTCTACATGTTACCTCCTCAAAGGCTGCCACCCTTCCTATCTCCTCGCACCACTCCTGAATTGAGGGTGCTCCCACCGACTTCCAACCCCTTAAAACAATCTGCCTGCCTATCATCGCACTGGTGAGGACCCAATTTTTTATGTATTTATCACCTACGTCGATGACCGCCCCATCACCCAAAACACAGAGTCTGGGGCTAAACGAAATCCGAATGCCCAACACGTCACACAGAACACTCTGTACCTTCAACCAAAATTCCTGAATCTCAGCGCGCCACCAAAAAACATGGGCCATGTCTCCTTCCTCTGATTGGCATCGCCAGCAGGTGGGTGTGTCTTTAAGACCAAGCCTATACAATTTAGAGGGGGTCCAATAGAACCGATGTAAAATCTTGAATTGTATAAGGCACACCCTTGCATCTCTCGATGCAGTTTTTATGCTTTTTAAAATCCTAGCCCATTCTCTCTCCTCCAATTCCAGGTTTAAATCTTTCTCCCATAATCTCTTGAGAGTGGTTGAGACTCCGTCCCCAGACTCTGAATTAATAAGGAGTAATACACTGATGCCTCGTGGCCCTTTCCAAAAGCAGAAATCACCTCTCCTAGAGTATCTGCTGCTTTAGGGGGGTGTATGTTACTCCCAAAAATAGTACAGAGCAAATGGCGTAACTGAAGATACCTAAAAAACTGATCTGGGGATCCCAAAATATTGAACCAGATTTTCAAAGGATCTCATCACACCGCTCTGGTAAAGATCACCGAATGTATTAACCCCCCTCACAATCCACTCAAACCAACAAAAAGGGGACTTATTAATGCATAGTTTGGGGTTTAGCCATAGGCTCGAGGCAACATTTAGATAAATATCTGAATTAAACACTCTGGACACTTTTGTCCATATTGAGTGTAAATGTGAAATAATGGGGTGTGATTTAACTTCTCTATTCAGTTTGATGGAAAGGCTGTGCAATGGCAAAATAGGGGCAAGAAGTTCTTGTTCAATGCAGAACCTGGGAGGGGCTCTTTCAGGTGGAAGTGACCAATGAGCCAAATGTCTGAGACCGAATGCATAATAATAAAACAGAATCTTGGGTAGGCCTAGCCCACCTTTGTCAATCGGCCTATGTAATTTATTGAAATGTAGTCTGGGGCGCTTACCACTCCAAATGAAAGACTTCGCTATGCTATCAAATTGCTTGAAATAAGAGAGGGGCACATCTACCGGGAGAGTCTGTAGCAAGTAGTTAAATTTTGGAATACAGTTCATTTTAATAACATTAACCTTCCCAATCATCGATAAATGTAATGAAGCCCACCTGACTACATCGCTCGAAAACCGTTTTATTAAAGGGTCAAAATTAACTCTGACTAAATCTGACAAATTTATTGGGAATAAAATGCCCAAATACTTAATGCCCTGTTTGGGCCACTGGAAGGCACCTGGCTGGAAGGCCGTTACTGGACAGTACGCTGTCAAAACCAAAGCTTCGGATTTAGACCAGTTGACTTTGTATCCTGAGAACTTGGAAAAGGAATTAATAATTCTGTGGAGGCAAGGCATAGATCTAGTGGGGTCAGAGACGAATAATAAAATATCATCTGCATAAAGCAAAAGCTTATGTGCCACACCTCCCGCCAGCACCCCTGGAAAATCATCATCTTTTCTTATCGCGGCTGCTAATGGTTCCAGGGCAAGACAGAACAATAATGGGGAAATAGGGCAGCCCTGCCGAGTGCCCCTATCCAGAGTAAAATAATCTGAAATTAATTCATTTTTTTTTTTACCGCTGCTACAGGGTGTCTATAAAGTAACTTGATCCAACCAATAAACGTACTCCCAAACCCATACATTTCCAAAATCTTAAAAAAATAATCCCATTCTACCATATCAAACGTCTTTTCGGCATCAAGTGAGATGGCAGCGACCGGAGTCTGATCATTCGCTACTGACCACATGATATTGATGAGATGCCTGATGTTATCAGAAGAGCTGCGGCCCCGAATAAACCCCACCTGATCTATATGTATAAGAGATGTCATAACTTTACTTAATCGATTAGCCAAAATTTTAGCCAGAATTTTAACATCTAGATGGATCAGGGAAATTGGACGGTAACTTTTACACTCGCTTGGATCTTTGTCCTTTTTAAGAATCAGACTGATCCGGGCTTGTGTCATGGTTGGCGGAAGCTTTCCATTCTTTAATGATTCAGTATAAACTTCTAACAAAAGTGGAGCCAGTTCTGTAGCATAGGATCTAAAAAATTCAGCGGCAAAACCATCTGGCCCAGGAGCCTCGCCTGTAGGTAAGGACTTAATTACCTCGTCAAGTTCCTCCAAGGTTATCTCAGAATCAAGAGTGTTTTTTTTTGCTCAGTCTTCAGTTTAGGAAGATCTAATGGTTCCACAAAGTTTCTTATATCTTCATCAGTAGACGAAGATGTGGAACTATAAAGATCAAGATAGTATTCTTTAAAAGCATTGTTAATATCAATGGCTGAGGTAAATATTTCACCACCAGCAGATTTCACTGAGGGAATGGTAGAAAAAGACTCTCTCTGCTTTATATATCTAGCCAAAAGTTTTCCTGCTTTGTCCCCTGACTCAAAGTATGAATGTCTTGCCCTGAACAACCAAAACTCCACTTTCTGCGACAAAATAGTATTATACCTGTATTTCAATCGGGTCTATTCTCTGAGACCATCAGATGACATACGGCGCTTCAGCTCTGCCTCGGCACTTTTAATATTTCCTTCCAACTCCACAAGTTCTCGTGCTTTGGATTTTTTGATAAATGAGGCATACTGTATGATCCGACCCCTAAGAACCACCTTAAGTGCCTCCCAAACCACGCCCACAGAGGATACTGAGGACCAGTTGGTCTCCATATAAACATTGATTTCAGTCTTTAACATTTGTTGGAAATCAGGATTTTGCAAAAGGGATACATTAAAGCGCCAACTATATGATTTCCTTTTCTCTGTATGTGGCAATATCTCTAAGTTCACCAGGGCATGATCTGAGACTAAGATGTTTCCAATTGAGCAATCAACAACAGATGAAATGAGAGAATTTAAAACAAAAATCTATTCTAGAGTAAATCTTATGAACTGATGAAAAAAATGTATAATCCCTACCAGATGGGTTCAAAAGTCGCCAGATATCTACAAGACCAAGATTTTTA
Organism: Myxocyprinus asiaticus; assembly: GCF_019703515.2. Taxonomy (NCBI): domain Eukaryota; kingdom Metazoa; phylum Chordata; class Actinopteri; order Cypriniformes; family Catostomidae; genus Myxocyprinus; species Myxocyprinus asiaticus. Next base: position 8,249,840 of record NC_059378.1, on the reverse strand, counting down.
CAGATCTTGTGAAGTGTCAATGTTGCTCTAGGGGGTTTACACACTTTTGCTTCACTATGATCAAGGACTGAGTCCATCAAAAGATTAAAGTCTCCTCCCAATATTATATCATGAGGGGTGCCAGCGGTTTGCAACATCCCTTCAAGATCTATAAAAAAGCCCTGATCATCAGTGTTAGGTGCGTAAATATTAGCCAAAATCAACCTTTGCCCCTGAATGTCTGCTTGAACAACAATGACTCTTCCTAATTTATCTTTAATCTGTTTGAGACATTTGAATTGTAGATGTTTATTAATCAATATAATAACTCCCCTGCTCTTACTTGAGCCAGCACTAAAGAAAACATGTCCACTCCATATCTTCCCAAATTTTTCAGCTTCCTGCGGGGAAAGATGCGTTTCTTGAAGAAACACTATTTCATATTTCTTGCACTTAAGAACAGAAATAATCTTCCTTCTTTTTATGGGGTGCCCCAACCCATTCACATTCCATGTGGAGAGAGATAACCCATTCACATTAACATTAGACATATTGATATAATAAAAAAATAAAAAAATGAGTGTGTCAAAAACAAGATTACACAGACCACATTCCCCATTAGTGAAACAATCAAACCCCGAACTTCCCCCTGAACAAAACAAACAGAAAAAAGAAAAACGTGCGCATTAACCCCGCACACGACAGCACTAACTGGCGACGATCCCTCTAAACTCAAAAAGTCCATGTACACATGCGAGAACCCCCGCGATGACTTTGCCATCGGATTATTCAAGTCCAGTGTTTCTGCTCAAATTTTGTGAGGCACAATTACATAACAGAAAATACTTTGTAAAACAGACCCCAGCCAACAGGCAGAATAACAGAAAAAACATGTAGATTCATTCACAAAACTGTCTCGAAGGTGTGTTCCTCCACAAAATAAACTCCAGCTGATATAAAGCCATTCAGTTTCCTCGGACAGACAAACAAATGATCAGTGAGCCGGCTGTTATGAGTGCTGCAGATGAGGAAATCATTCTACTAGGAGGCATAAGCACAAAGAACAAACATATTTAACTACAACTGTCCCGAGGTAGTGTAATTCCACAAAACAAGCTCCAGCCACTAGGCGGAGCCAGAGCGAAAAACAAAACCGGAATCCATAACTTACACCATAACTTACTCAGCCCATCAACTTTATAAAAGACGTCCTTTATGTGAGCATGTAGATATTTTGTGGTCATCCAAAGCATCTATTCTCGATCTGGCCAGGAAAAAAAAAATCTTCAGTCAGTGCAAAAGTTTCTTGGAGTTATGCCATAAAACAAACTCCAGCCACTAGGCGGAGCCAGAGCGAAAAACAAAACCAGAATCCCAGTTCCTCGGATGATCAAGAGCCAAACTAACTCGGAGGCCGCACAAAAAAATAAAAAATAAAAAAATACACCATAACTTACTCAGCCCGTCAACTTTATAAAAGACGTCCTTTATGTGAGCATGTAGATATTTTGTGGTCATCCAAAGCGTCCATTCTCGATCTGGCCAGGAAAAAAAACATCTTCAGTCAGTGCAAAAGTTTCTTGGAGTTATGCCATAAAACAAACTCCAGCCGCTAGGCAGAGTCAACGCAAAAAGAAACAAAAATGGCACCCATCTTCCTCAGATAATAGAGTATCTGAACCGCAAGTCAGTCCACTAATATAAGAAACATCAAATGGCTTACTCACTCCAATGTATTTATAAAGGAGAGTGCCTGTTTTGGACAAGTAAATACTTTGCGACCATTCTTCGTTTCTATTCTCAGTTTGGCCGGGAACTTCAATGCAAAGGCAATCTTCTGTTGGTGTAAGAGTTTCTTACATTCCTTGAACTGATCGCGTTTCTCTCGTGGAATTCGCAAAGTCCGGGAACAAGAAAATATTATGGTTCTTCCAAGAAAGCTTCCCTTTACTCCTCACCTGGCGCAACACGAGATCTTTATTGGATGATTTCAGAAATCTGGCCAGAATCAATCAGGGCCTGTCTCTCTCAGCAGATCTGTGAGCTGAGACTCTGTGAGCTCGCTCGATTTCCAGCTTGTGGCCTGTTATATCGAGCAGACTTGGAAAAAGCTCATCCAGGAATTTCACCATATCTCTGCCCTCTTCATGCTCAGAAATTCCAACAATTCGTATGTTATTCCTTCGGCTCATATTTTCGACGCGGGCGGATTAGCGGATAATTCCCTTTCCGATGACTCAAGATAATCGATTCGTTTTTCAACTTCTGTCACTCTTGTAAACAACTCAGAGAATTTTGTTTCCATCGCCGTAATCGATCGACGTATTACAGCGAGATCCTCCAAGTCAGCAAGAACCTTCGTCAACATCACCGACATGTTGGACAACTGATGCTGAATATCTTCTCCCGACGTGCCGTCCAAATCGTGTCTCCGGTCCGCAGTCCCTTCAGAGGCCTCAGCTTGAACACATAAGTGTCTTTTAATGTCTCCAGAGTCTGAGAATTTTTACTTCTTTGCCATATTTACCTCAAAGAGCAAGTATGTAACTGGGTGTATCGAATCTCACCAGATCACAACATGAAAATAATTAAAAAACTATAAAAGTTCACAGAACTCGTGTCTCACACGTCTGTCTCTCGCATGGCGTCACGTGAACTCCGCAGTTCTGTCTTTTTAAAGACGCAACCTGATCTCACAGTGAAATTGGAGCAAAAACATTTCTTTAGCTGAAATCAGTCTGTGCTTACCTAAATTGAAAACACTGCCCCCAGTGGCCAAAGCAGTAGGTATTGTTGTGCGCATGGGCATGTGTGAGCTCCATTTTCTGGGTGAAATGTCCACAGAGGGGTGCCAAAAGCAAGTTGTTTTCAGCTGAAACACAGGAGGAGGAATGCATATTTTATAAACTGTACCCCCCAACCCAAACCCTTAAACCTTAAACTAACCATCCATCATTTTTTTTTTTTAAATCTCTGAATCGCGCTCGTCACTAAATATGGTACGTGATTACTTCCTGGTTTCAAAGCAAGATCCGAACCCAGGTCTTCCATGCTTCTGATGCGACACGCTTCCGCAAAGTTAAACACACTTGAGCCGATGCAAAAATGTCTGATGGGAGATGGTGCTTGTCATTGAGTCGGCAAAATGTGGCCGACCTAGGGTACTGGAACTCTTGGAAACAACATGATGACTTCCCGTGTGATCATTTTGGAAGAAGATATAGCATTAGACCTAGATCTTGTTCCAAACCTGTATAAATGTATTTCTTCCTGTATAACAGAGATGTTAGGACTCAGTCCCCATTAACTTTTACTGCGTGACAAAGATGCAATGTAGATGAATGGTGACGGAGGCTAACATTCTGCCATACATCTCCTTTTGCATTCCATGTAAGAAAGAGAGTCATATGGGTTTGGAACAATATAAGAGTGAGTAAATGATGACATCATTTAAATTTTTGGGTGAACTATCCCTTTAAAAAACAGTTACTTACTGAATTACAAGGTAAAATGCATTTCAGACTTATTGAAAAACCATTAACCCAGTAAACACTGAAGTTTAAATTTTAAAACAAGGTAAAGGTAATTCCATGATTCTGTTATTCTGTTTTCTGATTTAGATGTTAAAATCTGATTGCCTGTGGTTATAGAGGTGCCTGAGAGGAGAAGCCTGTGCAAAACAGATAAGGCCCCTTTCTGCTACACTCACTCACCCTCTTCCAGTGTTTTCTACAACTTTATAGTATTTATCGCAACTTATCTCCCAGCCTGGATGCACCACAAACCCTCTCACCCCCTCACAGTTTAACCAGCAGCAGTCAAGGAGGCACGCCTGCTCTACCAGCACTCTTTCCATCTGCTTCATCAGTTTATGATAGAGAAGTGTGAAGTTACAGCTGATTCTGAGAGCTGTTAAAGCCCTTCTGAAACATGCACCAATAGCTTTTATCAACAGATAAAGGGTTCAAACAATTATGAACACATTAATTCATAACGCATAAGAAGAATCCTTTTATGTTTGTCAGTTTTCAAATAACATTTCAGACTGAAAATTAAAGGATAGAAATCAACAGCTTTTTATTAAAAAGCTTTTATTAAGCTTTTTTATTAAAGCTTTTATTATTTGCCCTCTTACTCAAAAAATTATTTAAGATTTATACATTTCATTTTCTCAACAAAATTCCATGAAATTAATTGAATTAATCTAAAAAAACGAGAGTAGTCTTTAATAAAATAAAGTTTTATTTACTTAATTGTGTTAAACATTACACAATTCAATTTGATAGAATTTTGTTATGAAATGATAAATTATGAAATGAAATGTGCAAACCTTAAAAATAGGCTAATATATATATATATATATATATAATTAAGGGTTGGAATTGATTTTCAGAGGCATTTTCACCTTTATGAGGTTTTTTGTTGTTGTTTTGTTTCCAACCCATAGAAAAAACAGACCATGTCATCCACTTATCTAAAATACTTCAGTTAAATCAATGGTCACACTTTAGGTTGTATTCATTAACATTAGTTAACTATATTAGTTAACATGAACTAACAATGAACAATACGTTTACAGCACTTATTAATATTGGTTAATATTCTTTTTGAAGTTACACTAGTACATTTTTTAAAGCTGAAGTGTGTAACTTTTTCAGTGTTAAAATACTTTCTCCTATACCATTTTTGGGACCCCTGACAACTTTACCATCTTATCGCAACCTGTACTGTACAACTTTTTTTTTTTTTCATAAAAAGTTATTATTATTAATAAACATGAGCATAAACATGATTGCACATTAAATAAGAGACACTAAAAACTTTTCTGAGTTTTAAAAGTTCATTAAAATAACTTGATGCATTTAACAGAAATAACTACAATAAATGAATGAATATATATCAGAATGTTTGATCATGTCATTGGTAGTTGGGAATTTGTTTATAATGGAAATATTGGATTTTTTGTTTTAAATGTTGATTTAAGTCATCTCTTAATATGAACAGAATATTCACTTGAATATCTGAAGGCAAATAAAACCAGATTCACGTTGTTATTGAATATTATAAAATATCTTAAATGGGAGAATTTCACTATGTGGGCATTTTAGCCCCCACGTTTTTACTCTGAAAGTGTTATGGCTGTTAAACAACACATGTCCTCTTGACTATTGATCACCACCTTCTTGGTGTCTGTTTCAGTGACTCAATCCCATCAACATATTGATTCATTCAAATTGATTTCAGATGGATTTTGTGATGTAATCTATTAGCTGCTCATGTGCCTGTTAAAGGCTTTTAAATGATCAGCCAAATTGAGCTGTAGGTCAGATGAGGTCAAGAAAAATTATGTGACAAGAGAGTGAAAATGAAACGGTGCGAGTCGAGAGAGAAGAACGAAATGGAAGTGTAATTAAATTACTGAGAAATAAAACAGGGAAGGTCATGGAACTGTATCTTGTTGACTCATATGAAATATCGTAAGCATACGATTTGTAATAATTGACACAGATTTGAACCAATGCCAGAGCGAGATACATCAACACCTCAAGCTCATTCTATGTTTAATAAACTATCTTCCTCTGCTGTGCAGACTTTTAAAAAGCATTTATTTTGTCACAAAGAGTTGTTTTAAGTAAGGAATGTTCCGGGTTCAATTCAAGTTAAGCTCAATTGGCATAATATTGATTACCACAAAGAATAATTTCGATTTACCTTGTTTATTAAAAAAAAAAAAAAAAAAGAAAGCAAAATTCGCAGGTACATTATGTAATTTACAATGGAAGTGAATATAGTGAATATACTGTAAGTGAATACAGCCACTAGACATTATACATATTATACATGATTTTCAACCAATGGATGAGTCTAAATTATTTTTTATGCTAATCTACATTATTCTACAAATGCTGTCAATTAAGCTTAACTTGTATTTAACCTGGAACATTTCTTAAACTGTTCAAACAATGTAACAAGGGTGGGTTGTTACTACTAAAATGAAATAATATAATAATGACAATATTATTCATTTATTTTAAAAATGTTTTCTTCTGACCATGACAAGGATCCTTAATGATTATTTAGTAAATATTTCATAATATTCAATTTGGACAACAACAAAAAAGTGCTACTGGGGTGAAGGCATTACGTAAAAATTGGAATATTTACTTGTTATTTATAAGAGAGGAAGATAAAGAGAAGCAGCAACTGCTTCTAGTTCAACAGCATCTAAAAAATTTTTTGGGGTAAACAGACCATATTTTCAAATAAAGGCTACACACAATTCTTGGTGTCTTTAATTAGAAACTCTCAAGTAAAGTGTTCTTAACAATACTTTGTTTCTAGTAAATTGTACTCACTCTTTGTTTTGGACATTTTACTTCAGCAAAGCAGTACTGAATTAAGCCATGCTTCCAAAAGTGTACTAACATTTCAATGAGTTTTTAATGTGCTTAGGCATGTAGCACACAACACACATACTTATTTCATTTACCTGTGAAATTTACTCAAATTAGCAAATAAATATGACAAGGTTTTTGCTTTAGGATTGGTATATGATGACGCATTGTAAAGATAACATGCAATCATAAATAATATTTACTTATAAGCTACAGAATTCATTTTTACACGTTTATAATTGATTACAAATATAGAATTGATTTAATATTTTCAAGTTCACACTTTATTCAATGTAGAAAGTACTTAATCATTTCTCCTATATTTACTTCACCACAACATAATTTTTATCAGTCTATATGTTTATTTGGTTCAGTGTGGTCATCAGTTTCAAATCATGTGTGGGATTCCTTTGGCAATTTTTTTTTTTTAAATATATATTATTATTGTTAAAGAAAGCAACTGTGCATTTACAAACATTTACTCACCCTTCAGCAGCCAAGGGGGGGTTACATTAGACATTTGAAAGATTGAAAACTTAATGCAATAATGAAGCAATTAGTCAAAAGCACTTGCCTACGTCAATGTGAATGCCGTCTGAATTATGCAGATGGTGCAGTCTCAATCTCTCCTGTGAGCACGTATGAACTTGAATTTAACTCAAGGGTATACCCTGCTCTGTAAATTGGCTGGCCAACAGAAGAAAAGAAATCGAGGTGATGTCTTCTACACATGCTGACGTTTATCACAATATATTCACTGGTGGTAATGTGTTTAGACGCGTATGTCAAGACCACTGGTGTTGTGTTGGGGGGGAGGAGAAGCTAAGTTTATCCTGCTAGATCAGCACAACTTTGATTACATTGATTGAGTTGACTGCAGAGGACATCTTAACAGTGTGACATGATTACGTAGAGAAAAGACTATAGCTTCCATTTTCTGCTGTACAGGCCTACACATTATGCCTGCCCCAAATAACAAATATATATAAAGTATATTTTTAAATAACTGGAATAAAAATTATTGTTTTATTTGAAACACAAAATATTTTTGGATGACTATATATTAACGAATGTGTAATTGGTTAAAAATGTCTAAACCTAAAAACAATTTTAGGGACACGATTCATTAACATATATTAATTGATTGTGTGACAGAATTGAAAATTGCAATATTTTTGTTGCAATATTTAAAATAAAACATATTGGACATACAATAAAATTAGCTTTTAAATTATTTTGTAAATAATTTTTAGTATTGGGAATTTATTTAGGATTTTGATTGGCTTTAGATTTTTACTATCATGAATGGAGTGATTAAATGTAATGAAATATATAGGGCTGTCAGTCAATACATTTTTTTAATCTAATTAATTACATGGTGTGCCAATTAATTAAATTAATCCCAATTAATCGCATATATAAATATTTGCTAAGAAAGCCCCTCAAATAACAATAATTCAATATATAATGATGAAATAATTATTAATAGTTTTATTTAAATTATTACAAATAATATATATATATATATATTATTATTATTATTATTATTATTATTATTATTATTAAAAACATATTCAGATAATTAAAATGCATTACATTATTGTGGAGTTAAGCATTGATAAGACAATACAAAAATTGGCTTTAGAATACAATGTATTGTTTATTTGCATATTATTGAACATAAGCCAATCATTGGCCTACAGTTCATAGCAATCCATTTTGCAACTGAATTTGTCAATCAGTCCGAGATTTATTATGAGGACTTTTCTAAAGACGCATTATTGTACACCAGCGTCAGACGGATGCTTTTGGAGCATCTCACTTTGGTTGCGTCGCGTTATAAATATACCATTTTTAGGTCGCTGTGTCAAGTTAAACGTACTTTAATACTTAGAAAAACACGTCTTGAGATCCCTTAATTCAGATTTGAGCTCCATCAAGCTGCGTTTTGAATGCAAGAACGTGTCCTCATGTTGTGCTGTCTGCTGAAGGGTTGGTTTGTTCTCTATATAAAATGCGCATTGCCTATACAGCTGAAGTTTTGCTTACTGCCCCCTGGAGAAAACAGGTGGTACTTCAAGTTTGAATTGTTCCGTAATCTTCCTTATTACGGTCCGAGGACATGATTCATTTAGTTAATTTTTTAACACTTTTTTTAAATATAATTAATCGCACTGAATTAACACGTTAAATCGACAGCCTTAGTAATATAGTGAGTAACCAAAAGTGTACTGCAAACAAAATTTGCAAATATCACTTGTACAAAATCAGACCTTGGAAATTGTTTCAATAATGCAATAACTGCACTGAATTAAGACAATATTCAATGTACTACTCTCTTTTGCCCAATGTCACTTTTGTAAAAACTCATGACTCATAAATGCATAGATGTATGTTTCAGTACGTATGTGTAAATGTTAAGAACAAATATCTACGGATAATAATGATATCAGGCTGAGATCAAATGGTTAGCAATATTGCTGTAGGTTTTTTAAATGTGTTAAAAGTAGCTAATTTGATATCTGTCAGATCACCAGTAATAGTTATGTATACAACAATGGACAGTACAGAGCGTCTAAATCCTGTGACTGACGAACGTACTGTTTTCTCACACCACAGAAGAAGCTTTCTGCCGACTCAGTGCTTTGTTTATCGGCTGTATTTATACACTTCTTCTTTATGGTGGCTTGACAGAAGGGAGTGGCACGCTGTTCTCAGTGTCACAGTTTGTTGTGGAGGTGACAGAGTGGATCCTTTACCAAACTTGTGCATTTCTTTCTCTCTCCATAACAGAAAAGTGCTAATTGCTTGTTTATACTGCACATGCAGTGATAGGGTATATTTGCATGGATTTGGTTGTAAAACCATCAGCAGTTACAGTGCAAAGTGTTTAGTTTTCAAAATGGCTTTTGTCTGTCTTCACACACTACCAGTCAAAAGTTTGGACACACTCGACTGAATATTTACATTTACATTTATTCATTTGGCAGACGCTTTCTGTCAAAAAATCCAAAGCGACTTACAAAAGAGGAAAACATAAGCGAATCATCTTAAGGAGACAGTGGTACGAAAAGTGCCATATTACAAAGTTTCACTAGCAACAAAATAGTAGTATTTGAAACAGATTAAAGTGCAACAAGTTGGTTAAGTTAAGTTAAGACTGGTTAAGTGCTCATGAAAAGATGTGTTTTAGCTTTTAGTGTTTTTTGAAGACACACTTATATACTGTATGAATATACTGCTTGTTTCTCATGATTTTGAAAACCAATTGATATTTTTTGGATGTCTTGTAGACAAACATCAATTGTCATGCCAGCTTATGAATTTCTTTACTATTCTAAAATGTTATTGGATGTTAATGGATAAACTGGAGCATATAGTGAAGGAAACGCAGGCAAAAAGTGTTTAAAAAGGTTCACAGTGTGCAGAGCTGTAATCTAGGCAATGTTTTTTTTTTTTTGTTTTTTTTTAAATAAGAATTAAATATACAGTATGTACAGACACTGAATTGTCAGTAAACACAACAGAGGTTTTCAGTGGCTGACATAAATATTGAGTGCGATGTGTGCATGCCATATTGCCATTTAATAATCCTCATTGGGCTGGACAACCACAAAACACACTTAAAGCTAATTTTCTCAGTCACAATGTTGGTATAATTACTGACTTTTGACATTATAGGTCAATATTGTGTATAATAATTTTAAAAATGTAAGCGCACTGTAAAAAGTAGTAACCTTAAAGGAATATTCTGGGTTCAAAATAAGTTGAGCTCAATTGACAGCATTTGTGGCATAATGTTGATTACCACAAAAATTAATTTCTACTTCTCCCTACTTTTCTTTAAAAAAAGCAAAATTCTGGGTTACAGTTTTGCACTTACAATGGAAGTGAATGGTGGCGTAACGTAAATGTTAAAATAATCACTGTTTCAAAAGTATAACCACAAGATGTAAACAGTATGCGTGTTAACATGATTTTAGTGTGATAAAATTGCTTACTAACCTTTCTGTGTAAAGTTATAGCCAATTTTACAACTTCGTTGCCATGACAACGTAATGTCAACAAACCCTAAAATGACTGTAAAAATTACGATTTAAACAACATTACAGCTCAAATAATACATGAGTTTTAACAGAAGAATTAATTTAAGTGGTTTTATAAAATTATATGCTTCACATGTCTGCCTTTAAACTCTCCAAAACTTGGCCCCATTCACTTCCATTGTTTAAAGAAAAGGAGGGACAAGTCAAAATAATTTTTTGTGGTAATCAACATTATGGCCACAAATGCTGTCGACTGAGCTTAACTTGTATTGAACCCAGAATATTACTTTAAGGAGCTATTTTTACTTGATCTAACACTTGTTAAAACATATATTTTAATTTGAATAAAACCAGATAAATTAGTTGTTACCACATGAAGCACATGTTTTAGGTTAACATTTTTCTTCCATTGCACATCAGATTAGCATCGTCTGTCAGCTTTTTGTTTTAAAACTGTAAAGCTGCATTAAAACATATTTCAAAATATTCATATTAAAACTTGGAATACCCAATTCTCAATGCGCTCTAAGTCCTCGTGGTGGCATAGTGACCCGCCTCAATCCGGATGGTGGAGGACGAATCTCAGTTGCCTCTGCATCCGAGATCGTCAATCCGTGCATCTTATCACGTGGCTTGTTGAGCGCATTATCGCAGAGACATAGCACATTTGGAGGCTTCACGCTATTCTCGGCAGCATCCACGCACAACTCACCACGTGCCCCACTGAGAGCGAGAACCACATTATAGCGACCACGATGAGGTTACCCCATGTGACTCTACCCTCCTTAGCAATCGGGCCAATTTGGTTGCTTAGGAGACCTGGCTGGAGTCACTCTGCACGCCCTGGATTCGAACTCAAGACTCCAGGGGTGGTAGTCAGCATCAATACTCGCTGGGTAGCTCAGGCCCCCACAAAAACTTTTTTTGATGAGAAACAATAATGCAAATACACAGTGTCTCCAAACTTAAGTCACACTTAAAAATGTTTGGATGTCATTAAATTAAATTAAATTTTTCCAATTACATTCTGTCACATTTATGTGTTTTGTCCTTGTTTTCATGTCTTTTATTTTGAAAATCTAGTTCCTGTTTTATGTCATGTGTTCCCTAGTCGTTACAGAATACCTGACCTAACCATGAACCCAGAAATCCAACTCCTATGCCTACGCCAGGGGAATTGTCCCCTGGAGGATTATGTGGAGGACTTCTGCGGTCTGGCCTGCCAGGTGGACTTTAATGAGGTCGCCCTCAAAGACTGTTTCCATTTTGGATTGAGTGAGCCAATCTCCTCGTTGATGCCTGGCGGTCGCAGTTCCCTAAATCTGGTTCAGTGTATCGACCTTGCCCTGCAGGTTACTGGTTCTACGTTCTCAATCAACGAGCCAACGCCCATGCCTGCCACGGTTAACGAGCCAATGCCTGTAACCTCGACCATCCCAGAGCCTGCGTTTCTAGCCTTGTCCGTCCCAGAGCCTGCGTTGCCAGCTTCGGCCTCCGAGGAGGAGAAGAAAGGCTTCCGTTTCCAAGTCTCAGCCCATGTTCATGACCACAGAGGTCGTCTCCGAGTCTCAGCCCATGTTCACGACCACGGAGGTCATTTCCAAGTCTCAGCCCATGTTCACGACCACAGAGGTTGTCTCCGAGTCTCTGCCCATATACACGACCACGGAGGTCGTTTCCAAGTCTCTGCCCATGTACATGACCACAGAGGTTGTTTCCAAGTCTCTGCCCATGTACACGACCACAGACGTCATCTCCGATTCTCTGCCCTTGTACACGACCAGGGAGGTAGTTTCCAAGTCTCTGTCCATGTTCACGACCACAGAGGTTGTCTCTGAGTCTCTGCCTATGCCCATGACCACAGAGGTCGTACCCGAGTCTCTGTCTACGCCCACGACCACAGAGGTAGTTCCCGAGTCTCAGTCCATGCCCACAACCATAGAGGTCATTCCCGAGTCTCTGCCTAAGGCCACGACCACAGAGGTCGTTCCCGAGACTCAGTCCATGCCCACGACCACAGAGGTCACTCACCAGACTCTGCTCATGTTCACGACCACTGAGGTCTTTTCCCAGTCATCCAGGACTCTTAGTCTCGAGCCTCCCATGGCTCTGCCTTCTACGGCTTCACTCCTCGAGCCTACCACGGCTCCACCTGCCACAGCTTCATCCCTTGAGCCTCCTATGGCTTCGCCTTCCACGGCCTTGCCCCTCAAGCCTACCATGGCTCTGCCTGCCATGGCTTCACCCCTCGAGCCTCCCATGGCTCCGCCTTCCACGGCTTTGCCCCTCGAGCTTCCCACGGCTCCGCCTTCCACGACTTTGCCCCACGTCATGGCCGCCAAGCCCAAGTTCCACATCATGGCTGCCAAACCTGAGTTCCACGTCATGGCCGCCAAGCCCGAGTTCCACGTCGTGGCCGCCAAGCCCGAGTTCCACGTCTTGGTCGCCCAGCCCGAGTTCCACATCATGGTTGCTCAGCTTGTGCCACCTTCTGCCCCAGATCCCCAGTGGGCTCCATGCCATGTCATGGCCACGCCAGAGTCAGCTCCAGGCCATGTCACAGCCAAGCCAGAGTGTACTCCAGGTCATGTCACAGCCATGCCAGAGTCAGCTCCAGGCCATGTCACAGCCACGCTAGAGTCAGCTCCAGGCCATGTCACAGCCACGCCAGAGTCAGCTCCAGGCCATGTCACAGCCACACCGGAGTCAGCTCCAGACCATGTCACCGCCACGCCAGAATCTGCTCCATGCCATGTCACTGCCCTGAGTCTGCTCCATGCCCTGTCACCGCCACGCCTCAGCCTGCTCCATGCCATGTCACAGCCATGCCTCAGCTTGCTCCATGCTATGTCACAGCCATGCCTCAGCCTGCTCCATGCCATGTCACAGCCATGCCTCAGCGTGCTCCATGCCATGTCACAGCAACGCCTCTGTTCTACGTTCCAGGCCCGCCTCCGCTCCACGGTCCAAGCCCGCCTCTGCTCTATGAGTCATAATCCACGTCTACCATGGCCAAGTCAGGATACCATGTTTCCATGTAGCCACGCCCCCCCCCACATGTCAAGTCACCACGACCACCCCCCCACCCCCAGCTCGCTCACAGTGAACTTTGTGTTTATGTTTTGGGGTGTCGGGAGCTGCCCCTAGTGGGGGGGATGTGTCACGTTTATGTGTTTTGTTCTTGTTTTCATGTCTTTTATTTAGAAAATCTAGTCCCTGTTTTATGTCATGTGTTCCCTAGTCATGTGATTCCTGTTACCCTACATGTTCATGTGTCCTGTTTTCATTGGTTATTTGTCTTGTTATCTTGTTATCAGTTCTGTCTGTTCATTGGTTCCCTCTTCATTGTTTTACCCCTTGTCCATTTATTTGAGCCCTCATGTTTTCCATTGTCCTTTGTGAGGTATTGTGTTTGGTAACATTGTCAGTATATGTCAAGCCATGTTAATGTCAAGTCAAGTTTTAAGTTCATGTTTATGTTTCACGTTTGTAGTTAGGGTTTTTTGGTTTTCACATTTATTTATAAAATTGCACTTGGGTTTTTCATTCCATCGTCATCATCTTCGTCACTGTGATTTTTTTTTTTATTGAATGTATGAAGTAAGTTTCCCTAAAGTTCACACAGATGTTGTAACGGGTGTAGTTTATCACATTAACTATAGACATGTTCTACCTAACTTCTGACAACCAGATAGTGTCTAACCTCTTTTTGTGCAATGTTTTTCTGGAAAAGTCCACTTGGATTTTTTTATTTAAAAATAATGCCACTCGGTTAGATATTCTGTTATCTAATGAAAAGATATTCAGACATTTTTAAGTGTGATTTAAGTGTCCAAACACTTTTTGGGGCCACTGTATATGTTTGTGGTCCACAGTCTTGGCGTAAAATGTTACCTCAAAGTTACACATTACTTACAACTTCCCCATTCTGTTGATGCTCATAAGCCAGAGTGAGAGTGTCAAATGCCCTCAGAGGAGAAAGTGCTGACAAGCGAGCTCAACGTGAGATGGCGAGGCCTGATAACGGCTTTTGGAGTCTGATCCCTGTTTGCCAACTGTGGGAAAGCTTGTCTTGTCTGTCCCCCATGTCCTCTAGCAATCATGGTCCTGTTACAGACTGGTTTCAAGATCAGCTGAGACAAACAAATGCCTCAAAATGAGTGGCAAAACACCAGCTATACTGGGTGGAGGGAGTTACACTTGGGTTTCTGTGTTTTGTTTTTTGTTCTTTATACTTTAAACTTTGAGATTGACTTATCTCTGATAATACGGAGGACATTTAACTAAAACTAAACGCTGAGCTGACTCATTGTTTCGCAAGAATATTGTCACAACACTGAGCTACTTCAACAGCAGGAGTTCCCTCATCCATGTTCAATTTCATGCTTTGATGGGAGAACGTAATACTCTTTTGGAAACATTTGAGATGTTTTAGACACACTAACTCAAGTTTAAGACAATACCAAAGAGAAGAGTGCTGCTATATCTGATATGCGCATATACACCCGGTTGCTTTGTTGTGTGTGAGGAACCACAGTCTTTTAGGCACTGTCATTTACTCTATTGCACTATGAATTACTCTATAACATTTGACCCCACCTATAAAGACTGATCGAATGTCTGTGTTCTATGAAAACCGTTAGTCAGCTCTTGAGTTCCTTTGAACACACATGACTCGTCCTCAAGCTGATTAGGTAATTCGGTGTGTGACGGAGGTTTGAGTATGCTGATTCTGTTTTGTGAAGTACAACTGCAAGCAAAGCCTTTTAGGCCAGAAATATACTTTGCACAAGTAAACAAACGCAGATGTGAACATTTGGCCAATGCATTTTAAGCGTGCACTTCCATTGAACATACTGTGGCGGTAACAAACCTCAATACTCAAGGGGGTGATAGAGTTACCTTCATATATCTGTGCTGTTAAACCAGAAAGGTAGTAATTCAGGTAGTTAGCTGTATACATGTCAACTTGACAGCTTGGTCTTGTGAAAATAATGTGACTGTGGCAACATTTTGGCAAAATAAATTTCATTGCATGCATCGTGGCAGTTCTGTGGTGAAATGTCCACTGTGTGTCAGAAATTCTCCCAAACGGATGATGTTTATAATCTTGTGCGACTCCGCATACACATGCGTGGATTTCAGAACAGGGACTAAAAACGAAATGTTTTTTATTTCGGTTCGTTCTGAGCAAAAACTATATTTTTTTATTCCGGTTCGGAAGTTCCGCAGCCACCTTTCCAAATGGTAACCGGTTAGAACAAAATAAAAGAATGGTTAATAATGTTCTTTTTTTAAATGACAGTACTCTGAGCTAAGAGTGGGTGAAATACCAGTTGCGGGGTTGCCAGATCTAGCAAGAGAAACAAGCACTGTGATCTGGAAAAACAAGCCCAAAATATCTTACCACACCAAAATAAGTGAAAATAAGCCATTAAATTTTTACAAGCATACAGTTAATTCAAGTATAATTTTTTTATTACAGATCTGCTTCTCAGATCATCTCAAACCTGGTAGCATCAAATCTGTATTAATGCATCATATCTATGTCACGGTTCCGGCATGTGTGCCGGTTCTAACTGTTGTTTGTTTTTTCTCTCCCTCGTGTCTTGCAGGTGGAGCCGGCATGCGTGATCCGTGTTTCCATGGGAACGCTGATCGGTCTCGTGGAGATGCTGATCACGGTGATGAGTTTCATGCCCGCTACCACCTGTTTTCTCCTAATTGCACTCCCTTCTTATTCCTCGTTTTTCCTCTCCTTCTTTGCCAGTTTATTGTTTCCTGTTACTGTTGACATGTGTGCTGTTTATGGTAAAGTCTAACTTCTCTCTCGTATAGTTGGAGCGAGCTTGAGTATCTGTTGGTTGCCTGTTTATCAAGGAGCGATACCTGTCTGCTTGAATTCTCTCACAAGCTGTGCCCAGGACTGTGGAGGAGGATTCCTTGGTATCTGCCTGTGTCTCAGGAGATTCATCTGGGTCTCGCTTGCACCTCACCAGCCTTCTACGGACCTCGTTGGATGAGCTCGCATTTTGGTTGGCTGACGGTCGATTGAGGTCTGGTTACCTGTCTGCTTGCATTCGCCCCTCACTTGATGCCCAGGACTGTGGAGGAGGATTCCTCGGTTTCTGCCCATGTCTCAGGGGAATTTGTCTGGGCTTCGTTTGCACCTCACTCTCTTCAACGGACTCCCATCAGAGTGCTCCTGACTTCCACATGCGCACATTCTCCTCACGAACACACTCTCCTCTAGCCCGGAGCGGCTTTGCATCCCTGCCTTCTTCAGTTGGCACTGGCGCACTTGGACTTGATTGCTTGAACTAATTATTAAAGTTGATCTCTGTCTCTGCTTTTGGGTCCTTCATCCTCCCCCACTTCCCAAATGCGACAATCTAACAATAATTCAGTGAAGACATGGAAACAACTGAGAAAAGTACTTTTTACCATTTTCCTTGCATCTGGATTAGCCGTACATGTACTGTACAATATGTAGTAATGTTACATACACCTGTTTATTCTGTTCTGTTTTCTCTTTGAGAGGCTGCTAATTGGATGGGGGGCGGAGACTTTAATTGGTTAATACCTGACACCCTACCTATTTAAGAGGTGCTGGCTGCTCAGCATGGCTGCTGCCCTAGGAAACCAGTTCTTTTGCTGTGGTTTTTTTTTTTTTTTTTTTTTTCTTTTTTTTTTAAGATTTCTTTTCTTTATTTTGGAAAAGGCTGGTGAGTTTGTTCTTTGTATTAGTTAAAACAGTTTGAACAGAGAGGAGGTAAGCAAGCAGATCCGGAAGATTTACTATTTTTGTGTTATTTTTAACGGGAGTTAAGGAGTTTCTTATCTCTCAGTTTGTTAGTTTAAGTTAGCTAGCTCACCCGGCCTTTTTTGTTAAGTTTTGCACATGTTTATATTCATTGATATTTTTGTTTGTTGTAAATAAAATTAATCTCTTTCCCTGACCATTGCACTGTTTTGCTCTTATTTAACGGCTTTCTATTTTGGTCCCAATTTGGGTCGTAACATACTGTAAATTGGGGGCTCATCCGGGATCTGGACTGCCTTTGCATTGCTACTTTTCTTTTTGTTGTAGCATGCTTTGTGCCTGCTGCATTTTGTTTGCATTGCTATGCTATGAAGTGGTCGTTTTTTGTTTTGTTTTTAACCACTGATTTGCCTTTTTTTGGCTCTTGTTGGCCAGAGGTTTTGGGATGGTTTATAGGGCACAGTCTTGTGTTTTTGCCTATTTGTATTTTTTATCTACACTAGGCTTTGTTAGGCACTTGTTTCAGGAAATTTTTTGTGATGGAGGTTTTTGATTTAGATAAGTTTGTGCAGTCTCCTTCTTTGGAACAGCTCAATGTTTGTAGAAAAGCTGAGCTTCAACAAATAAAAGATTTCTACAAAATTTTAATTGCCCGTGGTAGATTTGCATTGATAGACCAAGAAGTGTTCCTTATGATGCTGTGTTAAAAAAAAAATGTTTTTCAGACTGATCCTTTTGTTCAGACTACTAGTGAGGTTGATTTGCCAGTTGCTGTGAAATCTCAACGTGTGAAGGAACTTGAGCTTAAACCTCAAGAACTTCAGGTTAAAGAAAAACAGTTTGCAAATGTCTTGGAACTCAAAAAGTTAGAACTGGAGTCAGGCAAATTGGAAATGGAGAAAACACTGCATCTAAGAGAGTTAGAACTTAGTGCTGTTAGATCAAGTAAAACTGTTGCTCCTGTTACTTTTATTGCTACTGCTGACTTTGACATCAGTAAAAACATTTGTTTAGTCCCTCCTTTTACAGAAAAGGATATGGATAAATATTTTACTCATTTTGAACGTGTAGCTACATACTTAGGTTGGCCTAAGCGTGTTTGGACATAGTTACACATAGTTGTTAAAAAGGTCTTCATCTACAGAATACAACATACACAATGGGCAATTAGGCAAAGAAATGTGTGATGCAGCAGCTTCCTTCAGGATCACAGCACATGTTTTTTCGGGCAACACGAAGTGGTGTAACTGTGATAAACCCTTAGGCCTTTGGTTTCATGAAAAAATTATTGGAACGAAAATTATGACCGGTTACCAGCAATTAAAAATAGCTTTTTCACTCTGGAACAATTGAAAATGACTTTGTTCCCATTTTTGGTTACGTTCTGCAAAAAAAATGTGTTCATTTTCATTCCTTGAACCGTTTTCAGTCCTTGGTTCAGAAGACTCTGGGCTGTCAGTAAAGCGTTAAACTTTCGATGCACAAAGTCATGTGAGAAAACATGGCGCCGATGACAGCGGAGTTTGTCTTTGGGAGAAACAGCAACAAAACTATTTCTGGTAAGAAGCCTAATTAAGTTTTTACATTGAAACCTGTTTAAATCAAAAGTCTCTACATTCATCATGAAACTCCACGCTGCTAAACACAATGTACACTATGGTGTGCAGTAGCCCATGGTTTTCATTAGAAATCCTAAATTTAATGTGCATTTTCTCATTGAGAAAAAAATTCGCTTTCAGAGTTATGTGGAGTTTGGATGAAGATATGGTGCATTTCTAACTGTTCTGACAGACAGTACACTGGAGGTTAAGTCATTCACTAAATAGTGAGCAAGGGAGCATTCTTTAGCTTTCCTATGCTGCTAAGCGCATTCAATCCAAACTTCCTATCAAAAGTTTAGTTTAAGGCTGCAGATGATGTTTGAACCACTCAACATGTTTGGCACATGGAACAATAATAATCAGTAAATAGATTCAGAATTTATAATGTATAATTTTATTGTAACAGGGTTTGCAATGACTGGACCATGCTGGCCATTACTTGTATCAGAATTAATTATGCTAATTTCTGATTGGTAAAATGCTTCATCACTGGCTATCACTTGTTTGATGCAAAGAGAGAACTTTTACACGACAACGATGTACTAAAAATGGAAAAGTTTTTCCTTTGCGTTTTTGAAAAGTTTTGCATACAGATGACAACGTTGTCAAAACGATCCCCGTTCACACGGATCTGCGAAAACTATTAAAAACGCTGTATTATGGATGCCAGGCCAGTAGTTGGCGATGTCACTTTGTAAAGAAACACTACATGCCTGCGCACATAAGCATTCTTCCACAGAGCGGTGAATACAAACAATGAAGATGGCGATCACTAGTCGTAGTAGTGATGCAGTAAATCTACACTTTGCTGGAAAAGCGTCAATAAACTCAAAATCTTGAGCAGCACAAACACAGTCTTGTAGTCCATCACTGAATTTTTGAATGTCTCACGCGTTGTTTTGAAGTACTCGCATGCCTATAGATTGAACACGTAATACATGTGCGCATGACATCATCATTTTCACAAATTCTCGTTTTTGTATATTTACACGGAGATGATAACAGCATCGTTTTCAAAAACGTGCACTTTTTCAAAAGTTTGCGTTTTCAGGCCCCAAAACGCCGCTGTCGTGTAAACGAACAGCCAAAACGCATACAAATTTTTCCGTTTTTAGTTGAAAACGTTGTCATGTAAACGGCCCCTTAGCCACGCTTTGCACATATGTGGACATCAATTTTAGGAAAACTATTTCTTCTAGAATTTTTGTACATTTTTTTGGCAATGATTATTAGGTACTACTAACAAATCAAAAACGGAAATGTAAAATGCACACAGCAGTCATGCTCGGGTCTCAGGAGGTTAATGTTAATGCTCTATCTAGTTTTAAATCTATGAACCCAACTTCCCTACACTAAACCTTAAACCTAAACCTAACCAATAGTGTCATGAAAAGCAAATGTGAGATGAAGAACAGATATTTGCTGTAGAACCCCTTGTGACAGCGCTGAGAACGTATTTTCCTTTGTGAATTCGCGGTCTGACACATTTCGGAATGCAACGATGCACAGAATAAAATCATTATTATCTACATACTTGTGTACTTTGAGTGTGTTTAAAGTTTCTTATACTGCTGGCTCTTATACAGTTTGGCTCTGGTTTTTTAAAAAAAATCTTCTTACTGAGGACATCTGCAAGAAACCTCTCTGTGACTGTCCCTCTGTATATTGAGAATAAGATCACCTGGTGAAATATTCAGAATGTAACCTTTGTGGCTCCAGACATGCACTTTTTTGTTACTTTCTAGTACCTCTGTGCTCATGAAAAGCCTTTTTTGAAATATCTGGCTTTTAAATAACAGGGTGCACATCAGACTTACAAAGGAATGACCCACTGAGTTTGATGGGCCAGTTTAATCCAGTGCTTAAGCTGAGCTAAAAGGCAAGTGAATCAGTGCCAGAGGTCTATTGGGAAGTGACAGTGTGGGAGGAAGCCTGCTCCTTAGTGGGTCATGTGTATGTTGAGTGCTCATGAAATGCTGTCATCAGTTCTGACGCACAAGAGACCAGCCCGCAACTGCTTATCTGAAAGAAAGAGATCTTTTTTTTTTTTTTTTTTTTTTATCTACAAAAGTGTACAAGAATGTTTGCAAAGGTCCACATACACCTAAACATATTGGTCAGGTTAATTACATTTAAAATGTTAGGTGAAAAAAAGTTTTGTATTTTGTTTTTTAAGTAAAAAAAAAAAAAAAAAATCCAAATGTGAAAAAAATTATAATAATAAAAATTAACTTGGATAAACACTTGCAAAATGTAAAGTGGGCTTAAAAAGATTTGTCCACATTGAAAATTTGGGATTCAAAATCTAATTTAAACCTCAAAATGAATAGAAAGATGTAAAATGTAAAATAAAATAAAAATGTATGACTCAATCTGAATAAGAAATATTTAACATTTTGTACTATTTCTAAGTCACTAATCAAATAAGCAAATCAGTGACATTGACCATGTTAACCCCTTTGTGCAAAAGGTCAGATTTCCTTGCTTCTGCTGAATCTTTGGAACAGTCTGGATCATCAGATTTTGACATTTGCACACTTGTGGAGTTCGTGCACTGTTAAAAAACAAATTCCATAATTTTAACAGTAAAAGAATGTAAAAATGTTACAATAAGAAAAAAAAAGTTAATAAGTAAATGGGTAGTTACCTTAACATAAATGGTAAAAAATGATAATATACAGTATTTAACAAGATAATACATGTAATTTTACTGTAAAATATTGTAAATTTTTAGTTTTTTTCATCGTGTTTTTTAGATGTAAGAAGTATGATTTTACTGTATAACTAACGGTAAAAATGTTTATTATGTTTAACAAGAGAATAAATGTGCTTTTTATGGTCAACTTTGTTAAAATTACGGTAAAAATCAATACTCGGGTGTTCCCAGAAGTCCCTGCGTGTCCTTTCACATTTCATTATATGTTATGGGAATAGTTATGTTTCTTCTTATATTTTTAATATTAGTTATGGACATTAGGGTGTTCTTTGTTATCTTTTTGCATTTTAGTTCATGTTTATTGCATTATTTTAGTGGCACAAACGTTACTCTACTGGTGTTTTGGGCTTGTGTGAGTGACACTGTGCACTGTCTCTACATGTGTATTCATTATTTCTCCTGAAATGGTCATTCTTGATAAACCTTAAGTCTTTATGTGGTCTTTTGTAGTTACTACGGTGATAAACAATATATATTAAAGTGAAAAGCAGACTTTTATATTTTCAGAAGGTTAGTGTATAGACACATTTCCAGTACATTTTTTGGCAACCACAGCTGCAGGCATTTTACTGTAAATTTAACAGAATGGTTTTTTTTACAGTGTGCTGTCATTAAAACAAAAGGGGTGGACATACTATGAAATTATATCATGTTAATTTTTCATTTACCTTTTCACTCATGTTATGCTGATAATATCATTTGAAATGAAAACTGAATTTAATTAGAAAATTACACAATAGAAAGTGGA
The DNA here is from genome assembly GCF_019703515.2 of Myxocyprinus asiaticus. Taxonomy (NCBI): domain Eukaryota; kingdom Metazoa; phylum Chordata; class Actinopteri; order Cypriniformes; family Catostomidae; genus Myxocyprinus; species Myxocyprinus asiaticus. The sequence goes on along the minus strand of NC_059378.1, from coordinate 8,227,592 downwards.
GAACTTACAAAAATGAGATGATTAGTTAATTGATTCAAAGTGCTTGTGAAATGGTTAATCACAATGAATCACAGCTCCCCCACTAACTGTCATAGCTCCAAACACAGAAACAAGTGGACATCCTGAGCGGAAACCACAAACCCCATCGCCACGTTGCATTCCTTTACTTCATCTCCCCTCAATCTCGGACAAAGTCACTTGACCAGACCCCTATTTAGGAAGTGAAAGAGGAAGCCCTATATATCCCCATCCATCCTCACTGCCACACGGCTGCTGCTGCTGCTGTTCACTTGAAGGGTGTGTGTGTGTGTGTGTGTGTGTGTGTGAGTGAGAGAGAGAGAGAGAGAGAGAGAGAGAGAGAGAGAGAGAGAGAGAGAGAGAGGACATTGGTATTATCCACACTACAAAACAGCCTGAAAGCAGGAACAGACCAGTTCTGACCAGCCAAGTTCTGCTTGACAGATCAGGCACTTTTGATTCAATGTTGATGTTCTGCGAGAGAATGTTTAGTGGTTTAACTGAACTAGAGTCTGAGCAGTTGCTCGGGTCACTGTACTGTAGCTACATAGATCCTTTGGGAATTCTAATTTACTAAAATCAAATAATACAAAAAGGTGCAAGGTGATTATTATTATACAAAATCTGATTTAAACAGAAATAAACAGAATTCCTGTTAATATTTCAGTTGAACTTTGCACTCAAATCGTTACAGTTATAATCTATTTAACCCTTAAAATCTTTAGTATTCCTCAATCTTTCTCTTATAAATAATGTAACACACAGAAAATTCCAAAACTGCAACAACAAAAAAAGTATAAGTTTAAGTATCAAAAGTGTATAGGGTCATTAGGGTCATTGCACTTCCATAAATGATATTTTTATGACTATTTCATATCTATATAAGTTTATTATCACAGTATATCTTTGTTTATTACAAGATAAATTAGTATCATATTCATACAAATAAATACTTTATCACATTGATTTTCTGTGAAATTATCAACAAGGGTGAATTATCAGTATACAATATGCATACATATTAAACATGTTATTTCTTACTCAAGGTAGCACTGTTGTTTCAGTGATTGACTTGATTTACATTTGTCATTGTTATTTGATGAAGAAACAACGTGGAAGTAAACTATAGCAAGTGTAACACATAAATACTATGGCTATTGTCATTTTGTTGTACTACTGAAATTATGTAAGTTGTGCATCTATTTTGACTCAATAAGTGCCTGAGAAAATACTTATGTGTAGCTTATGTTAGCTTATGTTATGTGTAGCTTGTGTGTATCTTATGTGTTGTGTAGCTCAATAGGTATTTGATAGACAGTTGTATCTCATGAAATTTCAGTGTGAAATTAATGAATCTTATCCTGATTTGTTGCATTTTCTCTTTAACATATAAAAAATAAAACATCAAAATATATTTTATTCTATTATTCTCTAACTGTCTTGAAAATATCTTGAAAATTTGACACTATCTGGGCATTTTGTATATCCATTTGTGATAGATATACATGCTGGGTCTCTAGAGACCCGAATATGTAAGAGTGTTTGGTGAAATTCACATGCATTTAGGGGTTAACGTGAATTATTAACTTTTTAATGACATTTATTTAAAAAAAAAAAAAAACTGCTTTAAATTAGAAAAATTAAAAACAGTCTTGTTAGTCTATTACCAAGTTTACAACTTTCCTTGGTCTCTTCCTGCCTCAGTCTTTCACATTTCAGTTACCCTCTGATGCCACAGAGAAGCAGACACCTTGGGCAGAGTGCTGACTCAACGGCCCCCTCCCCCTTGGGCAATGGCCGTATAGGGGAAGGAGGGGTCTGGAAGGTTCAGTAATTAGCCACAATATCTTACGCGCAAGAAAAGAGGTTGTTGACTTTTACAATGGCACTGTGTACGCTGTGATAGTGTGAGTTGTTTCATTATATTTCGATAGCAAAAGATAAAAATAACTAATGCTAATTATGATTACTTACACTCACTGAGCACTTTATTAGGAACACTATGGTCCTAATACAGTGCCCGATGTAGTCTTCTGCTGGTGTAGCCCATCCACATCAAGATTCGACTTGTTGTGCATTCTGAGATGTTATTCTGCTCACTACAATTGTACAGAGTGGTTATCTGAGTTACCATAGCCTTTCTGTCAGCTCAAACCAGTCTGGCCATTCTCTGTTGACCTCTCTCTTCAACAAGGCATTTCCGTCCACAGAACTGCCACTCACTGGATGTTTTTTGTTTTTGGCACCATTCTCTATACACTCTAGACTGTTGTGTGTGAAAATCCAAGGAGATCAGTAGTTACAGAAATACTCAAACCAGTCTGTCTGGCATCAACACTCATACCACAGTTGAAATCACTGAGATCACATTTTTTCCCCATTCTGATGGTTGATGTGAACATTAACTGAAGCTTCTGACCCGTATCTGATTATTTTATGCACTGCACTGCTGCCACACGATTGGCTGATTAGATAATCTGATGAATAAGTAGGTGTCCAGGTGTTCCTAATAAAGTGCTAAATGAATTTTTATTATACAAAGCCTACTGTGCAGCAAAAATCATGCACTTTTATGCAGAAACCTATAGCAGAATATGTCCACAAAGCTACAAAACAATCCACTGACCTGGATGAATGTCACTCATGTTCAGTTCAATTTGCATTGATCAGAGTTCACACTGATTTTATAACAAGCATTCTTTTGGAAAACAATGACAAGCTTCTTTTGGAAGCTTTTGCTTAGTGAAAACCCACTTTTGCACCTGTGACCCGTCAATGGCTAGCTGTATTGCACAGGTGGCACGTCATAACAGAGAGGTCAGTCTTGCACTAACGGTTAAGGAGCAGTTGACAACAAGGTGAAGGGTTAAAGGCCATTTTGCCACACATGTTTTTTGGAGAGTTCCCGAGAAATGGAGAGTTGTGCAAACCAAAAATAACAACCACTGTTCGTGGACTAGCTTTACTCATTTAATTTCCCTTAACTAACAATGTGTAATCGATACTTGCCTTCACGGACCGTGCACACTTCAATCTTTTTACTTCATAACCCAAAAATATTCTGAAGCTACACATTATTTATTTAGAGTTTAGATCAGTCAAATCTAACACTAGTTGTGGAGTTCATGGAATGTTTACAACTTTACGAGTTTTTAGTAAATCTCAATACTTTCCAGAGAAATAGAACAACAGGTCAGATAGATGACCTTTGTTTTCCTCTTAAGGAGAGGGCAGAGGACGAATTTCCACCATGGTACAATCAGTGCTGTGCAGTTCTTCTCCGAGTCTCTTGAGTCATTAGAAACACAGTTGTCTCAGGAAGCAGCCGTTAAACAAGGTCAAAGGTTGCAGCAAGCGTGTTCTGGGTTGTTTGTGCGAAAAAAATATATAAATTTTTTTTCTTACATATATGCATTTTGCAGATGCTTTTATCCAAAGTGACTTACAGTGCATTCAAGTTATACATTATATCAGTTTATATGTTCCCTGGGAATTGAACTTGTGATCTTGGCATTGCTAGCGCCATGTTCTACCAGTTGAGCTACAGGAACCCTGTATGAAACATTTTTTTTTTTTTAAAGTTCATGCAAAAGTTGTGTGTTCTTGTGAAACATAAGACAAAGATTAGGGAGAATTAATTTTTCTTTAAAAAAAATTTATTCTGGAGGAAATAATAAAATGTAAATCACATTTATTTACATCTTTAGGGAACAAAATTCTGATTAATGAAACAAATACATAAAGCCACAAGATCTATCTGAGAAACACACACACACACACACACACACACACACACACACACCAATGCAATGCATCTATTGCCAAAAGGGTCAAATGTCATTTGCACTGCTGTAATGACTGATGAAGGCTATTGTGAAAACAAGCAGATAAAAGATACAATATCAAAACCAGCTTGACATGTCAGGGATAAAAGTCGAATGAAAAAATAATAATAAAAAAAAAAAAAAAAAAAAAATATATATATATATATATATATATATATATATATATATATATATATATATATATATATATATATATATATATATATAATAGCCTAGTTACTGCCTGACAGAATTAAAAATCACTTTTTTCCCTTTTACAGTGCATGTCCACAGATTGACATAAAAACTAGTTCAGCTATCGCAAGAATTTAGGCGATGATGTATTTTCACTAGAGTTCATTCCGTCAACTAGTCTCTCGCATTTCAGTTTATACGCGTCCCTCTCGCGCACTAACCGACTGAGCTCGTGCTTCAGCTGCTCAACTTGAGTCGCGAGGTTCGTCTTCTCGTGCTCCAGCATGTGTTTTTGATGAACGCGCTTGTGTCTGCAGGACTGCGCGTATCCCCGGTTTTTCAGGGTACGGCGTTTCTGCTTCAGGCGGATAACGTCGTCCTTACTCATGCCGCGGAGGTGTCTGTTCAGTTCGCGCACAGACATGGTCACCAGCTGCTGGTCTGAGAAGCGGTTCTCCGCGCTGACGCCGCGCTCGTTCCGTCTGTGGTGCTGCTGTTGATGGATGTTGTGGGACTTGAGCAGGTGTGTCGCACTTTGAGGTGAACAGTCGAGGTGTTGCATGAACTGTTCGACGCCTTTTCCATGCGTAAAGTCGTGCGCACCCGCGCGCATCTGGAGCGCGTCGAGATCGGTGAACTGCTCGTGGTGATACGGATGCACGTTTGGCGCGTGGAACTGACCCATGCTTCTGTATTCCTCCATATCTGCCTGATGGATCTGTTCTGGATGCATCTGTTGAGGCGCCGGGTGTCCATGCATGAGATTTGCGCTTAGGGCTTCCCGGACATCCTCAGATGTGAGATCGAGACAGTGTGGATCAGCGTGCTGTGGATAAGCCCCAGTGCTCAGGGTCCAGCTGTAGAGATCTTCAGCACCGCTTCTCTGTCCACTCGGGCTGAAGCTTGGCGATGAAGGCACGGAGCTACACGGGGTGCTCATCGGTGTGCTGGACACGGAGCCTGGTACTTGTACACTGCAATGTTGAATGAATGAACGCCCAGGTCCCAACGCTGCTGCCTCCTTTTTCACGTCAAACCTCGTCATGTCAAAGTCACAGTAGTCCAAATTCAGCTGATTTTTGGCCAAGTCCAAAAGACCATGTTGCTCCGCCGTCATGATGCCCGTTTCGATGAAGTAAGCAACTTGTTATAAAGTTATTACTGTGGTTTAGGTGTCATTAATATGTTCTGAAAACGCGATTCCACAACGTCACCATAAAAACGTAAAGCTTTAGACTTTCAAAGGAAAGTTGACAACTGATCGCTGTTCTTCTTTCAGATGGTCTCTCTGTGAGCTGCGCAAGATGTGTGTTGAAAAGAAAGTAAATCACGCTGCTTTAAAAGCAGCCGCGCAGGAAGACCACGCCCTCTTCCTATACACCCTTCCTACTTTTAGAAAACAAACTTTTAAAACACTAGGTAAAATACTAGTTTATTTAATTTGTTTAACAATGGCAACATCCAACTGTGGACATGCATTCACATTTCCACCACATCTCAAATTATGTATTGTGTTTGACAGCATTGTGTGGTGGAAATGATGTATATATCATATTTCATCTCATGCTCTTCACTGACAGAACTGTCTCCTTTACAAGTACACTAACCAAGGCCTAACAATGTCTTGAACGTTGGGGAGTGAGTGACCAAACCATTTTGGGGGTGGGGGGGTCGCAGGTGTTGAGGTCACAAATATAATTGTCCTCTTTGGTCCTTTAAAATAGTAAAGGCTCTGAATGCAATGATTTTCTGAATAAAGGCTTTAAATGCAATAAAGGCCCAAAATTGTATAATTTTTGGTTTTAAAAGATACATGTTTTTTTTTTCACACAGAAGTTCACACAGTACAAGACTACCACTGTGTCTACATTGCTAGCAGTTTGCCTGTTTCTTTCTTTTTTTGTGCTGTATCAAAGAAAAGAAGAATATAATTTGAATTTCTTTTCATCACTGATGTATCTGTAAATTTACATGACTGTGTCAGCAGGCTAGCAAAAAGAAAATACACAAAATTATTTACTGCCAATCTTAACACAATATTTTCTCCAAGAACCCGAACGCTGCTCTTTTCCATACAAAAACAGTTCATATTGAGAACTACTGTCAAGGTCCAAAAAAAAATAAATAAATAAATAAAAAATTATTAATATACCATAAAAGAGGTCAATACAACACAAAGCTGATTTGTGGCTCCAGAAGGCTTGGAATATAATGCACAAGTCATATGGACTACTGTTATGATGTCTTTATACTGAACCTTTATTAATGCTTTATAGTAGTTGTTCTTTTTAAGCTTGACAGCTGGCCTGGCTCCAGCTCTAAGATGTAAGGTGGGCCATAGGACCCGCAGGGTGGGCCGAACAGTTGGAGGTGTGGGTGTAGCTGTAGTTCTCAAGGTGGGTGTAGTTCATGATTGGGTGGGCAAAGGCCTGTGGAGCCAGGCCTGCGACAGCTCCTGCTCACTATAAACTGTTATTCTATGTAATAGAGTTACTTAAAATATCTATTTTTATGTTCCAAGAAAAAGTAACAGCATGTGGGTTTTGAACAACATAAGGGTGAGTAAATGAGTGAGTAAAAGTACATTTTCCATTCTCAGGTGAACTACTCCTTTAATTGATGGCTCATCCTCAAAATAAAATGGTCTCTTTTAAAAGAAGACAAAATTCAGAATTAAAGACATAAATAAATTATTTAGAAAATTGATTTCACAGGTCTTACCACGTTCTAGTTTTAATCTGAGGGTGAAAACACTCTACTTTGTGTTATAGATCATTTTCTAAGACAATATCAAGTGAATTTTCTAAAAGGCTACTTAAGAAACTTGCCAGATAACCACATTCACTCAATTCCTTTACAATATACACACATTCGCTCTTTATCTTAAGCCTGACAACTGAAAACGGCTCCGTTAATGTTTTCACATTCAAATTTATGAATGACATATGAATCACGTGACATTTTTAATTCAAAATGGCAAATTTCTCCAAATGGTAAATAGTTTGCACCATTGGAATTTACTGTTGGTCTGTACAACATTTCAATCATAAAATAGTGGGCTGCTGACACTGATGCGTGCGTGTTGCATGGCGCTGGAATAATCAACAAGGTTCCCACTCGGCTTCTTAAATCCTGCCTTCATCAGTTTGATTGGCTATTTCAAATGACATTGACGAGCGGCATTAGACTACTGTGCATGCTAAAAATGCAACTTTTTAAACCATTATGTTATTCCTGCAACAACTAAATGACAATTAAACAACGGTGCATAATGAACTGCAGCAGAACAGCAACAAGGATATCAATTATTGTGGGGACAATCTAGACATATCTGATTATTGGGGGGGACTTGTCACCCTCAGAGTATTTTGTGGTTACGGCCCTTACACTAACTATAAAAGACTTTTACCTATTGGAGCACAATTGTTGATTGTGGTGAAAATGACGCCACAACTACGGGACAGTTGTAATTGTATATGCTTATTTCACTCTTTTTTCACTCTCAGGTTGGTGGAGGGAGTGTGATGCTCTGGGAAATGTTCTGCTGGGAAACCTCGGGTCCTGGCATTCATGTGGATGTTACTTTGACACGTACAACCTACCTAAAGATTGTTGCAGACCACGTACACCCCTTCATGGCAACAGTATTCCCTGATGGCAGTGGCCTCTTTCAGCAGGATAATACACCCTGCCACATTGCAAAAATTGTTCAGGAATGGTTTGAGGAACATGACAAAGTGTTCAAGGTGTTGACTTGGCCTCCAAAATCCCCCGATTGAGCATCTATGGGATGTGCTGGACCAACAAGTCCAATCCCTGGAGACCCCACCTCGCAACTTACAAGACTTAAAGGATCTACTGCTAACGTCTTGGTGCCAGATACCACAGGACACCTTCAGAAGTTTTGTGGAGTCTATGCCTCGATGGGTCAGAGCTGTTTTGGCAGCATGAGGGGGACCTACATGATATTAGGCAGGTGGTTTTAATGTTGTGGCTGATCGGTGTATAGTAAAAAAAAAGGACTTAAATATATATCTGTTTCTCAAACACACCTATCATATCACTACTGAAGACATTGATTTAACCACTGAAGTCATATGGATTACTTTTATGCTGCCTTAATATGATTTCTGGAGCTTCAAGTTTCTTGTCACCATTCACTTGTATTGTTTGGACCTATAGAGCTGAGGTATTCTACTAAAAATCTTTGATGGTGTTCTGTAGAGAAAAGAAAGTAATACATATCTGGGATGGCATGAGGGTGAGTAAATGATGAGAGAATTTTCATTTTTTGGCATACAATCCCATTAATATGAGAGTTACTTAAATGTAAGTAATAAACCAATATAAATTAAGATGGCGTTTGGACCATAGTCCAAAGTTATTATGTCAGGCTATCTGAAAACTCTTGTGGTATGATGGCATGCTTTTCTATTTACTCTTTTACTGACACCATGTGGCCATTATTTGAAACTGCTGATATGTATAGCAAAATCTCATTAGGCAGGAAAGTTTGTTGTTTTAATTTAGGGGATAACTTAAGATTTAGCCAATTCACTTTTTAACAGTTAATCATCATTGCAACTGTGCATATTGCAGTTTATGTTTAAAGGGTGTTTTCAGTAAAACCACCCTACACTGAAGACAATAAATTCATAGTGACAAGGAAGTAGACAGAGAGAGAATATTTTTGTGTACACAACATTTCACAAAACTAAAGAACTGGTGTCTCCGAGCAGTGCATATTTAGTAAACACAAGTGCACCAATAAAGTGAAGAAAACAAGTGCACAAAACCACAGACATGAAAGAACATTAATGGAGCTACTCGGCAGCATTCAAAGTACAGCAATATCGAGGCACCAAAAGGAAGAGGAAATGATTGCCGGAGAATAGCTAAGGTATGCTATATTAACAAGAAGGTCAACATAATTACAATGTATTTCTGTTTGAATTATTAAACATCTCACTACCTGACTTCATATAACTATTTAATTCTACAGATCTGTTTGATATTGCACCATATAATATTCTATAAAAGACATGTATTTAACATAACAATGGTTCTGATACAACCATCTCTATTTTTGAGATTGCGGTTGCAAGACAGCAAGCTGATTAAGGACCGCAGACACAATTTGCGCACATACCCCAATTGCTTTGTGGCTCAGGAGCTAATTGATTGGCTGATTGCTCTTAAGGAAGTGCCAGATCGAGTGACCGCTGTCCAGCTCATGCAGCACCTCATGGACCATGATATCCTACGTCACGGTACATAAAATAAGAAAGAATATGATTGTAAGACAACAAGGTCATGTCTGCTGTCCTACTGTGTTCATCTCATATAAAGATCCATTTATTTGACTGTTTGTGCTTGGACGAATAGGTTTTTAACTTAACATTCAATTTCTCAATTTTATAGTGTGTGATAAGTGGCCCGTGTTCAAAGATGCCAAATACTTGTACAGATTCAGAGAGGATGGAACATTTCCTTTCAACATACTGTATGAATAGTAAGACATTTTCTTAGTAAGAATAGTAAGAAACTGTTAATTTAAATAAATGTGAGAACAGGGCTCTGATATGACAGAGTATTACCATAAATAACAGTGATCACCCATAATATGTATTGCTATTACCACGCACATTATGTAATTACACTGTTATTGTACAAACTTGGGTTTTCTCTTTAATGCCTGTCATGTGTTAAATGATTCTTTACATGATCTGTATCATGATCTCTGTATGTTCTAAAAGTGATCCTCAATGTATAAAGATTTGTCTTTTGCTCTTTACAGTCTGATTATAAGCAAAGACTACATCTTACAGCTGAGACAGGAAAAGGGAGTGGCTTATGAATGCTCTTCCTCTGGTTACATGTTAATTGATTGGCTGCTACAGAACGGTGAAATAGAGAGTCGAAGACAGGGACTAGAGCTCTGCAGGGCTCTACTACAGCATGGTATCATTCAGCATGGTGAGAACAATAATCAATATAAAATATTGTCTGGCTTATGATAGAGTGTGATTAATTTACCCCTTAGCCAGATATAGTGCTTTTTACATTAACCCTTAAATTAATCGTAATATAGGGGTCTTTAGAGACCCAGTACATTTATCTATTAGAAATGGATCTACAAAATGCCTAGATAGTGTACAATTGGAAAATAATAGAATAAAATATATTTTTATATATTTTGATGTTTTATTTTGCATATATCAAAGAGATAATGCAACAGATCAGGACAAATCTAGAACAGAATTCATTATTTTCACAATGAAATTTCATGTGACGCAACTGGCTGTCAAACATACAGTATATTGAGCTACACATAAGTATTTTCTCAGGCAATTATTGAGTCTAAATAGTGCACAATTTACATAATTTCAGTAATACACCAAAATGACAATAGTCATTTCATTCTGTTCATGTGTTAAACTTGCTATAGTTTACTTCCACATTGTTTCTTCATCAAATAGCAATGTCAAATGTAAATCAAGTCAATCACTGAAACAACAGTGCTACCTTGCATGAGAAATAACATGTATAATATGTATTTGTACATGCATATGGAATAATGATAATTCACCATTGTTGTTCATTCATTTTTGCACAGAAAATCAACGTGATATAGTATTTATTTGTATGAATACAGTACTCATTTCTCTTGTAATAAACAAAGAAATAGATCCTGTGATAGTAAACGTATATAGATATGAAATAATAATACAAATATAATTTATGGAAGTGCAAAATAAATAAATAACAACACTATTACATACCTAGGGTCTTTAATGTTCCTATACACTTTTGGTACATAAGCCATTATAAAAATCTTTTTTTTTTTTTTTAATTTTGGCATTTTTTTTGTGTTACACTATTTATAAGAGAAAGATTGAGGAATACTAAAGAGGTGTGGGCACAACTCCAAAAAAATCGATGAGGTACAGGCGGTGGAATGAGGACCAGGGTCACTAAAGACCCGACGTATGCGTTTAAGGGTTAAATGTGTGATTTTGAAGCAAGTCAGTGTAGAATAACCAAAGCAACATACCTGCATACAGAATGCGGACCTCTTTGTAATATCATCTCTGTCTCATCATATCGCCTCTCCATTTCTTTCTGCAGTCTCTCTGAAGCATCACTTCTTTGACAGTGGGCTGCTGCATTAATTCTGCATTAACTTCCGCCGGCGACGCCGTCTCTCCCAACTGTTGCATGAAACTGATGCTGAATGTGTAACGGCAGAACCAAGAGGACTTTGCTGAAAGTCCTTTCACAGTCTTCTGAGGGCAACAGTAACTTCTTATCTGGTGGTAAAATGATTACAAATCAGTTGCATACACTAATGAATATTTCTAAGCTTTGATTATGAAGAGTTAGAACTTAAAGAGATGGTGCTGAGGCAAATAGTTCTAGGATGAAACCCATTTCATCCAGAGTGTATTCAGCACATTAAATACATGCCCAACACTTTTGGAGAAATATGAGGTAAAGTGCATAGAAAAAATTGGGATTTTTAATGTAGTTATTATTTCTATTTTATATTTAATTTGTAATTTCAATTTAGTTTCGTTTTTGTTAGTTTTTACACTTTGTCTGTTAGTTGTAGTTTATTTAGTTTTTATTTCAGTTTTAGTATTTTATGGCTGCTAAAGCTGAAGCATTTATTGATATCACTTAAAATGTCTAACATCATAACATTTCTCAGGGCAGTCTTCAGTTACCTCCATCTAGTAGCATTTCCATGTTTAATTAAGATGGATTGTAAATGTTTCAAATTTTATAATAGTCAAGTCAAGTCATTTTTATTTGTATAGTGCTTTTCACAACACGTGAATCATTTCAAAGCAGCTTTACAGGAAATCATGCATTAACAAAAACAAAGACAAAAAACTTTTAACTGTTAAATCTATAATGTCTTACAGTGATCATTGTGTAGTTTGATTAAATAATATAGGGTGAAGATGGATGTATTTCCTTAAATGGTTAAAAACCATTACTTAACTTTTTGAGGTTTTAAATTGATGATTTGATGTGTGGCAGAGCTCTTTTCATGACCACCGGTCGGAAAAGCAATGGTAAAGAAAATAACAGAAATTTGAAGTATCTTTTCAAGGTTATAAAAACGTAAAAGTTGACTTAATGTTCTTAAATGTTACATATGATGATTTATGATGTGAAAGTTAATTTAAAATAATTTGTATATATTTTTTTAGAATTGTATTTTTCTCTGTCCCACTTTACCAATACTGCCTAAAAAATCTGGTAGTTAGTAATAAAAGTGTCTTCAATGGTTCTTCTTCCCAGTATTGAGTATTTCTTTATTTTTGCTTTTGACTAAGGTAGGAGACATCCTACATTTTCTATAAAGGTATAATGTCAGGTTATGTGGCATTTGAATTAAATTTAAATTACATAAATAAAAGTGCCAAGAAATGTAAAGCTTCCAAATGTGTCCCACTTTGCCCATATTCACCCTACTGTGTATCTGTCAGGATTGTAAGTGTAACATTGTAGGATTGTTTAAGTCAAGTCAAGTTTAGTCAAGTTTATGTTTTGTTTCACGTTTGGATTTACAGTTGTTGGATTTCACTTATGTAAATAAACTGCACCTGGGTTCTAACTTCATCATCATCTTCGTCAGCCTGTCTTTGCCAGCAACGTTACGGTATCAAAAACTAAAATTAATCCAAGGTTATTTTATTTTATTTTAATTCGTTTTTTTTTTTTTTTAGTTTTTCCAATCATTTCAGCTTTTATTTTTATTTCAGATAACGAAAATGTTTTCATTTAGTTTTTGTTTTATTTTCCGTTAATGATAATAATGCTGATTTGAACCCCTAGAAACTTGAGTGACAATAGATTGAAATACTTATCATTACTTTCGAATTTCAAAAACGTTTAAGGAACTATCAGTTTATGTGTTGTATGCCTACATCATGATTGTAGCTAATTTCAGCATTTAAATAAAGTTATCATATTTTAATTTAACTAACTTTAAGTAATTTTAAGTCATTCTGAGGCACCTTTGGAAGTTTGAGGCCCCCTGGTTGGAAACCAAAGGTGTAGTGCATTAATATCTGTTTATAGATAACAAACACTGTGTATACACTTTATTAATTCATAGTTTCTTTCAGTTCATCTGACTGAAGATTTAAACGTGACTACAAATGGGCGATGTGAATGTTTGACCCACCAGCAGCACAGTTTCAATGGATACCCAATCACGGTCTCTCTTACCACTACACTCGCAATACAATGCAATCCTAAATCAGGTTATAATATGCATAATAAGCATTTGCATACTTTCATGAATTAGCTAAATGCATAACTGTAATATTTCAAAGCATAAAGTAGAATTTAATAAGCACTTGCCTTTGCAAGAAAACATTTAGAGACATTAATCTATAAATTGACAAATACTGTTCACAAAATGCATGTGGATTATCATAATAGACAGTGCTGAATAGAAATGTAACCTGTGAGGACCTGTTATCTCCTGGTGCTCCTTATGTACAATGAGTTCTTACGGTAAGTCCTGCATACATCATGCTCAGTTGGCCATGACAATAGAACCTTGAACTACAGTCTGTTTATGTGAATTTTATAATTAAAGATTCTCGGAGATGCCCTCAGCTGGGGATTTGTAGTATGAGGAAAATCACCTTGGCTGTGGATCCCGGAAGCCCTGCTGCAGTAGCAGGAGTTAAGGTGATCATAACCCATGCACACACGAACAAACACAGACTTAAATGCTTACACAGTAAAAGTTTAGAATCCCTCATCGGCTGGTCTCAATTTTTGCTTAGGGACGGCAATTTGTGTGCCGAGTGAATGGATGCAGTGTGCTTTTTCAGTGTGCATCATCCTTACGATTTTCCTTGTGCCCCTCCAATCTGATGGCAAAATGACCAAGGGGGACCCTTCCTGTCAGACGAAGAGAGAACCTCTTGTCCACCCTTAAGGTCAAACCCCCCCCCCCCCAAAATACTCATACCCAAGTACTTGTCCCGCAAAATCCTATAAATGAGTCACTCTATATGGGTGATACTGGTTGAAGTATATGCAGTATTTTTTCTTTGTATATTATTTGTTTATATACCATGTAAAATCCTCAAATATTATATTTCTAAAATATATTAATTCATTTTTTTAAAGGAACAGTGGGTTTACAAATTAAAGATATTATAAGTAACATCATACTGATCTTATTGCATGTCTAGTTTTTTTCTTTTTAATGACCATGTTATTTTACTACAGCTAAATTGTTACCACTGGGAAATCATTATTTATGTCAAGAAAGAAAAAAGAAAAATACCCCTTAGTTGCGATTGTAAGGCTATACTGTCATTACGGGTTTGCTTAACTTAAGGGTTTTTTTATCCGGCCCCAAATCTCTTTTAAAGAGTAAGACATTTTCAGAATCCTTCTGTCATATTTAGAATTCAGAATCCTTGTCATATTGTTGTTTATTTTTATATGTAAGTGGCAGAATAACAAATTACGTCAGTTTAGATTAATAACTGTGGTAACTATGGTATACTGGCAGAAACTGTTATTATGGTATCTTTTGTAACATGCCTACATCTTAAAGGCCTATTACAATGACATGACATGCATTTTTTAATATTTTAAAATGTTTCTTAATGTTCACTTATAATATTAGTAAAGTTTTTTTGCACAAAACACAGTCATATATTTGTAAAACATGATAATTTTCCCACCTCATTCTGAGCCTGTGTCAGAAACACAGACTCCTTCTCCTTTAAGACTTGACAGTCAACGCCCACTGTTATGATTGGCTATCTGCTCTTGACTGACCTGCTCTCTTCTTTGGAAGTGATTAAAGATAAAAATTAGGCATTGATGTGTTGTTGTGTAGGCAGACTGTGACATCACAGTGTGGAGGAAGTAGAGAACGAGTCGTTTTGGCAGCTTGGTTTCAACAGATGCTCTTTTTGCAGTGAGAAGAAAGTTTTGAGTTCTGAAACTTACAGTATGTTTTTATTAGTACAATGACCTCTTAGGCTATATGTCAAAAGTTCAAGGAAATTTTGATTCCTCATGTCATTAAACTTTTAAAGGTGCTGTGAGCAATTTTTGTTCTGGAACTTCCACGAGACTGAGTCGTTCAATTAGACACGCCCTCTCTTTCCAAAACACCGCCCTCCAAAGATAGCGTTGACAGTGCATCTTCTCATGGTTGTAAAACACAACAGTAGCAAAACAGCACCCTCAGCTGACAAGCGGTATGATAGGTATGGGTGAGAAACGATATGAGTGATATGATAGGTGTGGTTGAGAAATAGATCAATATTTACGGCCTTTTCTACTATAAATCTCCACTTTGTCTTTCACTTTCACAAGTGGAGATTTATAGTAAAAAAGGACTTAAATATTTATCTGTTTCTCAACCACACCTATCATATCGCTCATATCATTTCTCACCCATACCTATCATACCGCTTGTCAGCTGAGGGTGCTGTTTTGCTACTGTTGTGTTTTACAACCATGAGAAGATGCACTCTCAACGCTATCTTTGGACCCACACCTATCACATCTCTTCTGAAGACGTGGATTTAACCACTGGAGTCATATGGATTACTTTTATGCTGCTTTTATCTGCTTTTTGGACCTTCAAAGTTCTGGCCACCATTCACTTGCATTGAAAGGACCAACAGAGCAGAGATATTCTTCTAAAAATCTTTGTTTGTGTTCTGCAGAAGAAAGAAAGATGTACACATCTGGAATGGCATGAAGCTGGGCAAATGATGAGAGATTTTTTATTTTCGGGTGAACTATCCATTTAAGAGTTTGTTGTCCAAAAGTCATCAAGACAAAAAGTTAAAAAGCTCGAAATTAAATGACAAACTACATTACGGTCCTGGAAATGCCTGGAAACACCAGAGCTAAAGCCAAATGTCTTACCGTGTTATATTACAAATCTGAGGATGATAACTCTGAAACTAAGGGTTTTGTGAAACATTTTCAAAGATCAAGTCACATGGATTTCATAGAGGACAATATTGTGCAGAAGTCATTTTAAGAACGAACCCCTCCTTTGTGCTATTACTTTGTGAATCAATGACTTATACACTCACTTGATTTGTCTTGTGTCAGCCTCCCAGACATCAGTGTGGTCCCTTTTTAATTTCACACACACACACACACACACACACACACACACACACACACACACATATATATATATATATATATATATATATATATATATATATATATATATATATATATATATATATATATATATATATATACGTCACTTCCGCATGGAATCGTTCGCCATTTTGAACAGGCTGGGCTGGTGTGTGGAACAGTCTCGAAGAGAAAAAACAGTTTCCTCTGTCCCGTGTTAGAATTGCTGTCACAGAACCGGCTATCTAAACGGCTCGTTTCATGAACAGGTCCATGAGGTGCATGGAAACATCACTGTGGTCTGTATGAATTCAGTTGATGACACATGGTGCGGATTCTCAGGATGAGTTTCCGAGATCCCCCGGCGGCAGCAGCAGTAGCGCGAAGGACAACTGCAGCATCTGTCCGGGCCGAATAAACCACAATCTGCCTCTGTCCTCTCACCCAGACGATCAGTTGCCCTGTAAGCAAAGCGCTTGGAAAGATTTCCATGCGAGACCGTGAAGAAAAGCAGGTACCGTGTCCTTATAAACGTCTGTTTTCCTCCATCCACGCTCTGTGCTTTTGTGTAGTTCTGAGTGAACATCAAACATCCCGCGGCTAAGCTAGCGCGCTAACCGACTATCTTTGCGCGGAGGGTCTCGATTTTGTTGGCCTCTTTGTTATAGGTTAGCTTCCGAAATAAATTAGGGGGTGGGGATTTATACGCAATTTACTTTTTTGTAATTGTAAAGTTGCCGCATGATGTTAGTTATGCGACAGTAACCCGGCATTATTTTGCTAAGCCCATCAATAGTATTTAAGGCCTGCTTTGGCCTGTATTGTCTAGTGGGGCTGCACATGAGTTGCATTCATTCGAGCTGTCCCATTCTCTGCGCTGGTTGATGCATTGTTTCAGAAGTCACATTTATATTGACGTAGTTTGTTTACTTCTTGCCAAATCGGATGCTTTCTTTCTCTGCTACTTTAACTGAATCGAGAATTGTCAGCACTTATATCATAACAATTGTACAATGCATATACTGTTACATAATTAATTTCTTATTTACCTTATGCGCCAGAGAAACTAGAGCGCAGCCATCTTGAAAAATTTGTCTCGGAACTTCCGTTCCAGCGGTTCACTGTAGATATCTGTGGTGTTGATGTCAGAGTGTAATTAGCTAGTGAAGTGGATTTACAGGTTATAGAGTTGTCATAAACTATCATGAGTATTTTAAAGTGTTCATGGGATGTCATAACTAAAAACGGAGCTGGGAGATTTTAAAACATGAGTACTTCATAAATACACAAGATCCTACCTTCACACTGTGGATGTCCTGATATGCCTCTGTGCAGGGCCGTAGCTAGTGGGGTGAAAGGTGGTAACAATTCTAGGGGCCCAAATATCCAAGGGGCCCCACAACACATTCTAAACTGTTTTTTTTTTTTTTTTTTTTTTTTTTTTTTTTGTCATTAACAATTTTTATTGAATCCATAGTCAGATTTAAACAAACGGCACAAGAAAACACAGAATCAACTTTGATAATTATATGCCCCCCTCCCACCCGTCACCCAACATACATCCCAGTGATCAAACATTGAATTATAACAGACACACATATAAACAGACAGTCCAAAGAAAATACTTAATGACATAAAATTAACCAACAAAAATGAAAAGGTTCCACATATTAATTTACATGTATTTATTCAAAATTGTCCCTCTCCACTGCTCCTCCATGGCAACCTTCTAGGAAAGCCAAATAAGTGCCCTACTTCTTATCATAAGCACCCAAACTGCCCAGCCGTCTATGTGACATCTCTTCAAAAGCCGCCACTTTGCCCAACTTGGTGCACCACTCATGAAATGAGGGCGCACCAGCTGACTTCCATCCCCTTAGAATTACCTGCCTGCCGATCATCACGCTGGTAAGGACCCAGTTTGTTATATATTTGTTAATTATGTTAATGAAAATACAAAGTCTGGGGCAAAATAAAATCTGAGTGCTCAAGACCTCATAGATAAAATTCTGAACACTCAACCAAAACTCTTGAATCTTAGTACAGAGTCAAAAAACTTGGGCTATGTCCCCTTCCTCCAACTGGCATTACCAGCAAGTAGGTGTGTCTTTAAGGCCAAGCCTATACAATCTAGAGGGAGTCCAATAAAAACGATGCAGTATCTTAAATTGAACGAGGCGCACCCTTGCATCCCTAGACTTAAAATTTTTAAAAATCCTACCCCATTCTCCATCTTTCAGTACTCTCCCATAACTTAAGATATGTTAAAACCCCATCCCCTAGACTCTGAATTAGCCAGGAATAGTACGCTGAAGCTTCATGACCTTTTCTAAAAGCAGCGAGCACCGTCTCAAGAGTGTCTGCCGCTTTAGGGGGCTGTGTACTACATCCAAATGTGGTACGGATGAGATGGCGCAGCTGGAAGTACCTGAAGAATTAAGATCTGGGAATCCCAAAAGGCTGTATTATATTTTCAAAGGATTTCAACGCTCCATTTTCATACAGGTCACCCAGCGTAGCAACACCCTTCTCAATCCATTCTGTCCAGCAGAAAGGGGACTTGTTGATGCACAATTTAGAGTTCAACCAAATACTTGTACGTTCAGGTAAATGTCCGAATTTAACTTGTGGGAAACTTTTGTCCACACTAAATGCATGTGCGAGATAACGGGATGTGTTTTTACTTCTCCGGGCAGCTTGGTAGAAAGACTTTGCAATGGCAAGATAGGGGCAAGGACCTCCTGTTCAATAAAGAGCCAGGGAGGGGCTCTCTCAGGTGGAAGTGACCAATGTGCCAAATGTCTGAGACCAAAAGCATAATAGTAAAATAAAATCTTGGGGAGACCTAATCCTCCTTTTCGAATTGGCCTATGTAACTTACTGGAATGCAACCGAGGGCGTTTACCATTCCAAATAAAGAATTTAGCTATACTATCAAATTGTTTTAAAAAAAAAAGAGGGGAACTTCAATGGGGAGAGACTGTAGTAGGTAGTTGAATTTTGGAATACAATTTATTTTTATTACATTAACCTTCCCAGTCATAGATAACCTGTCCACATCACTCAAACCTTTTTATTAAAGGGTCAAAATTAACTCTAAATCACTCAAATTTGCTGGAAATAAAATGTCCAAATACTTAATGCTCTGTTTGGGCCACTGGAAGGCACCCGGTTGAAAAGTCGTTACAGAGCAATACGCTGTCAGAGCCAAAGCTTCGGATTTAGCCCAATTCACTCTACAGGGCTCCAGACGGGAAAAAATTATGCAGGAGCCATTGGCTCCTAAACTGAAACATTAAGGAGCCAAATGGCTGTTTTTAGTCGCCAAATCACAGAATTGCTTGATTTAGATTGCTGTTCAGAAACAAGATAGAAAGCCATAGAAAAGGAATACAGCTGATAACCCATTAATCGGAGGTTTAATAAACAGAATATATTGTTGAGAAGATAACTTAGCATTCCCTTTTGTCTCAAATGTTCACACCCCTTTCATAATTTATACAAATATAAGAGATAAAAGATTTTTTTATTTAGTACTGCCCTTCAGAATCTACAATACAGATAATTACATATAGTATATGCATATAGTAGTTTGTTGCCTTCTTGAGCATCAGTGAATGTTTGCACCTTGTGTAATAGTTGTGTACAAGTCCTTCAGTTGTCCTCAAGTGTCAAAAGCTTGATCTCATATATATATTATAATTTTGTTATTATATAATATAAATATCTATAATTCAATGTTTTTTTTAATATTTCCTTAGTCTTTCTTTACGAATACAGGATGGCCCAGACACAGAGACTACAAGAGTGCAAATTGAAAGAAATTCCAGATGCAGTTTATTGTGCTACTCCAATCCCAATCAATAATTAACAGAAGAAGAAAAAAGTGGTACACAATACGGGACTTTTAATTATAAAGAAGCCCGAAATACACTTGGGACTCTTATTTTGAAATGTCTGCACTCCCAGATGTGAGGACACTGACGGCTGATTCGCTGAGAAAGTGAATCTGATTCAAACTGCTAACCTGAGCTCCTGAGTTCAAACCCTCAGCTCTTTTCGGGTGATTCAAAAAGACCCGGTTCAAAAGAGTAATTTGTAAGTTGGTGCAGCGAGCTTTCATCACGACAGAACGGGTAAAAAGCTGTGCGAGACACACTGGTTGTGTGCGCTCTAAAGATGTATTCAGTAACTCACAAGATGATATCTGACGAAACCGCATATGAACGCACACAACCCGACTGTTGCCAATGGCGACTAGATGTTAAATTATTCTCGCAATAAATTTTTTTTGGTCGCATTTGCAACCATTTTAGTCACAGTCTGGAGCCCTGCTCTGTATCCTGAGAATTTAGAAAAGGAATTAATAATTCTATGGAGGCAAGGCATAGATCTAGTAGGATCAGAGACGAATAATAAAATATCATCTGCATAAAGCAGAAGCTTATGCGCCACACCTCCCGCCATCACATGGGAAAATCATCATCCTTATCGCGGCTGCTAATGGTTCCAGGGCAAGATAGAACAATAAGGGGGTGCCCCTTCCAGAATAAAATAATCTGAAATTAATCCATTCGTTTGAACCGCCGCTGCCGGGTGTCTATAAAGTAACATAATCCACCCAATAAAAGTATTCCCGAACCCGTACATTTCCAAAATCTTAAATTAATCCCATTCTACCATATCAAACACCTTTTCGAAATCAAGTGAGATGGTAGCGACTGGAGTCTGATCATTTGCCACTGCTCACATGACATTAATGGAACACCTAAAGTTATCAGAAGAGTTACGTCCCCGAGTAAACCCCACCTGATCTATATGTCATAACTTAATCAGTTAGCCAAAATTTTTGACAATATTTTAACGTTTAGCTGAATCAGGGAAATTGGATGGTAACTCTTACACTCACTTGGATCTTTGTCCTTTTTAAGAATCAGACTGATCCGGGCTTGTGTCATGGTTGGTGGAAGCTTACCATTCTTTAATGATTCCATGTAAACTTCTAACAAAATTGGAGCCAGTTCTGTATCATAAGATCTATAAAATTCAGCAGCAAAGCCTTTTGGCACCGGAGCCTTGCCTGTAGGCAAGGCTTTAATTACCTCGCCAAGCTCCTCCAAGGTTATCTCAGAATCAAGAGAATTTTTTTGCTCAGTCGTCAGTTTAGGAAGTTCTAATGGTTCCACAAAATTTCTAATATCCTCATCTGTAGATGAAGACATGAAACTATAGAGATCAAGATAGAATTCTTTAAAAGCATTATTAATATCAATGGCTTAGGTAAATATTTCACAACCAGCAGATTTTACTGAGGGAATTGAAGAAAAAGACTCTCTCTGCTTTATATATCTAGCCAGAGGTTTTCCTGCCTTGTCCCCCGACTCACAGTACGACCGTCTTGCCCTGAATAGCCAAAATTCCACCTTCCGCAACAAAATAGTATTATATCTGTATTTCAATCGGGTCAATTCCCTGAGGCCATTAGACTACATTTGGCGCTTCAGCTCTGCCTTGGCACTTTTAATATTCCCTTCCAATTCCACAAGTTTTTGTGCTTTTGGATTTTTTTGATGAATGAGGCATACTGTATGATCCGGCCCCTAAGAACCGCCATAAGTGCCTCCCAAGTCACACCCACAGAGGATACTGAGGACCAGTTGGTCTCCATATAGACATTGATTTCAGCCTTTAGCAATGTTGGAATTCAGGATTTTGCAAAGGGATACATTAAAGTGGCAACTATATGATTTATTTTTCTCCGTATGTGGCAACACCTCTAAACACACCAGGGCGTGATCTGAGACTAAAATGTTTCCAATTGAGCAATCAGCAATGGATGAAATGAGGGACTTGGATAACAAAAAAATAAATAAAAATCTATTCTAGAGTAAATCTTATGGATTGATGAAAAAAATGTATAGTCCCTCCCAGATGGGTTCAAAAGTCTCCAGATATCTGTAAGACCAAGATTTTTACACAAGCATCAATGTTGCTCTAGGGGGCTTGTCGCCTCCCAATATTATATCATGAGGGGTGGCAGCGGCTTGCAACATCCCTTCAAGATCTATAAAAAAGCCCTGATCATCAATGTTAGGTGCATAAATATTAGCCAAAATAAGACTTTGCCCCTGAATTTCAGCTAAATCAATAATGACTCTTCCTAATTTATCTTTAATCTGTTTGAGACATTTGAATTGTAGATATTTACTTATCAGTGTAATGACTCCCCTGCTCTTACTTGAGCCAGCACTAAAGAAATCATGCCTCCCTATATCTTCCCAAATTTTTCAGCTTCCTGCGGAGAAAGATGCGTTTCTTGAAGAAACATTATATCATATTTTTTTTTACACTTAAGAAGAGAAATAACCTTCTTTTTATGGGGTGCCCCAACTCATTCACATTCCACATGGAGAGAGACAATCCACTCATATTAACATTTTGACATAAGAAAAAATAGATTATGTGTCAAAAACAAGATTATAAAGACCACATTCCAACATTAGTGCTACAATCAAACCCCGAACATCCTCTAGAACAAAAAAAAGAAAAACGTGCGCATTAACCCAGCGCACGACAGTGCCAACTGGCGTCCATCCCTCCAAACTCAAACAGTCCATGCACACCTACGAGAACCCCCACGACAGTCGGATTGCTCTAGTCCTGTTTCTGTACAAATTTTGTGAGACAAAATTACACAGCAAAAGATAATCTATAAAAACAAACTCCAGCCAGTAGGTGGAATAAACACAAAGAGCATGTAGATTCATCCATAAAACTGTCCTGAATGTGTGTTACTCTACAAAATAAACTCTAGCCGCTAGGCGGAACCAGCACAAAAAAAGCATGCAGATTCCTCAGAGTCAAGTGAATGTTCATTGAGCTGGTCCACTCGGCTACAACGTGAGTACAACAAGATGACTTACTCCATTGACTTTATGAAGGACTGTGGGCATGTGAATGTTTTACGGCCATTCTTAACAGCTATTCTCAATTTGGCTGTGAATATCATTGCAAAAGCGACATTCCGTTGATGTAAACGTTTCTTGCATTCCTTGAATCGATCACGTTTCACTTTTGTCAAGTTCGCAAAGTCTGGGAAAAAGATAATGCTGTTTCTTCCAAGAAAGCTTTCCTTTACTCCTTGCCTTGCATAACACTAGATCTTTATCGGATGATCTCTGAAATTTGGCCAGAATTGATCGGTGCCTGTCTCTCTCCGCGGATCACTGAGCAGGAACCCAGCTTATGGCCTGCTATGTCGATCAGATTTGGAAAGAGCCCATCCAGGAATTTCACCATATCCTGTCCATCTACTCCTATGATAAACACGTTATTCTGCCGGCTACGGTTTTCCATGTCCTCCAACTTCTCCCAGACACGCTCCAAATCCACCTTGGTTGCTAGCAGATTAGCAGATAATTCCCTCTCCAATGACTCCAGGTAATCGATCCGTTTCTCGACATCCCACACTCTTGTAACCACATCAATGAACTTCGCCTCAATGGCGGTGATCAATCGACGCATTGCAGCAAGATCCTGCAAGTCAGCAACGACCTTCGTCAGCATTGCCAACATGTTCAGCATCTCCCTCACCTCCCCAACCAAATCGACTCCCAGGTCCGCAGACTGCTTGAGGGCATCAGCTTGAGCACATAAGTGTCTTTAATGTCTCCAGAGCCCAAGGATTTTGAATTCTTTGACATTTTGTCCTCCTAGAACAGTTATGGAACGTGTATCGAATCTCACGAGTTTGTCATAAAAAGTATTAAAACTAGCAAAGTACGCTGAGCTCAATGTTCACACGTCCGATCCTCGCATGGCGTCACGTGACTCCCCCTAAACTGTATTTTTTAATAGGAAAGGTGCCCAGAGCAATATACAGTCAGGGGGCCCAGATGACCTATTATGGCCCTGCTTCTATGCTCAAGAAACTCCAAGAGACAACACAAAGTCATTCAAAATATCCCTGTAAGACACCTCTGACCATCTTCTCATGTCATTTACCCATCGTGTTATAGTTAAGGTGAGTAGATTTTTTCTTTTGAGCGTTAAACTGGGACGGGGGAAGGGGTGCAACTGTATTTATATACGCACACATACAAATGTGAACGTGTATGTTTTATTTTATATTCCGTTTACAACAGTTTTAATCACATTAAGGCCTCTAAAAAAAAATTTAGGTTGGCAAATTAATTTTAAAAAGTACATGTGTAATAATACGAGCTGTCACTGTTGGAAATTTCATAACCACACAATCTAACACAAATTAAGTTGAAACCTAAAAATTAAGGACAATTACACATATAACAGTTTAACGCTGGTATCATGAAAAAGTACAGTTTGTTATAGCTGTCTGAATGTGATCTGCCAGGTCCAACTTACCTCCATGAGTGTTGGGGAAAAAAGAACATTTAGAGAGACAGAAAAAACACCTCACAAGCATTTTCACATAGTAAAGGGGTGGTGTAGACTCACACCATCAACTATTGGGGAAAAATACTTTCTGTGCTCCCACACGTAATCCATTTTGATCGACTCTTCTCAGTAGCTTCAACACAAACAGGAGGTTAGATGACAAAATTCGGAAGAGCGGAGCGCAGAAAAGGGGCAGAGCTGAATAAGGTGAATCATTTTTAACC
Source organism: Myxocyprinus asiaticus (assembly GCF_019703515.2). Lineage (NCBI taxonomy): Eukaryota > Metazoa > Chordata > Actinopteri > Cypriniformes > Catostomidae > Myxocyprinus > Myxocyprinus asiaticus. Next base: position 8,202,757 of record NC_059378.1, on the reverse strand, counting down.
TTTTCTGAGCCCTTGACACACATTTAAAATGAAAGTATTTTCCTTTAAACTATGTTCAAAGCTTAAGTGTGTAACTTTGTAGCTTAATATGCAGAAATAACTTAAGCAAGCCATTCATATAGGTTGATTTCTTCAAAAACTGTCAACACTGTGTCTCTGGCACTATAAAAATATTGTTCTGTTTGAAAGCAGCCCCACACATTGCGAAGTTAATATAATTCTATAGTGGCACAGAAATTCTACACTTCAGTTTTCAGCAGGTACAATCTGCCAATTGGTTATTAGCTTAATCATACATTTTGGTGAAGTCTTGTTGCAAATGTATTAAGCGGTCTGCATTTGCACATTTCCTAGTTGAAGCTGTGTATATTTTGTTTTTCTGATGTTAATTCTTTCTCGTATCTCAGCTTAACCTCGTAAAGTTTATTCTTAATTTTTCACACTCAAATTTAAAAGCCCCCCCCCCCCACAAATAAAATAAAAAAAGACTCCAATAATTCATAAATAATATTTTATGTATTCACATATGTGCTCGTCCATAGACATTCAGGCTAAATGTCATTTCACACATCACCCCCATTGTTTCATCGAATATCTCGGAATATTAGTGGACTAGAAGCTCAATCTAGGTGTCATTAGAAATCCTCACATGTACATAAGTATTCACAGCCTTTGCTCAGTTCTTTGTTGAAGCACCCTTGGCACCAATTACAGCCTCACGTCTTTTTGAGTATGATGCTACAATCTTGGCAAACCTATTTTTGGGCAGTTTCTCCCATTCTTCTTTGCAGGACCCTCTCGAGCTCCATCAGGTTGGATGGGGAGCGTCGGTGCACAGCCATTTTCAGATCTCTCCAGAGATTTTCAGTCGGGTTCAAGTCTGGGCTCTGGCTGGGCCACTTGAGGACATTCACAGAGTTGTCTCAGAGCCACTCATTTGTTATCTTGGCTGTGTGCTTAGGGTCGTTGTCCTGTTGGAAGATGAACCTTCGCCCCAGTCTGAGGTCCAGAGCACTCTGGAGCAGGTTTTCATCAAGGATGTTTCTGTACATTGCTGCATTCATCTTTCCCTCGATCCTGACTAGTCTCCCAGTTCCTGCCGCTGAAAAACATCCCCACAGCATGATGCTGCCACCACCATGCTTCACTGTAGGGATGGTATTGGCCAGGTGATGAGCGGTGCCTGGTTTCCTCCAGACATGACGCTTGCCATTCAGGCCAAAGAGTTCAATCTTTGTTTCTCATGGTCTGAGAGTCCTTCAGGTGCCTTTTGGCAAACTCCAGGCGGGCTGTCATGTGCCTTTTACTGAGGAGTGGCTTCCGTCTGGCCACTCTACCATACAGGCCTGATTGGTGGAGTGCTGCAGAGATGGTTGTTCTTCGGGAAGGTTTTCCTCTCTCCACAGAGAAATACTGGAGCTCTGTCAGGGTGACCATCGGGTTCTTGGTCACCTCCCTGACTAAGGCCCTTCTCCCCCGATCGCTCAGTTTGGCCAGGCGGCCAGCTCTAGGAAGAGTCCTGGTGGTTCCAAACTTCTTCCATTTACGGATGATGGAGGCCACTGTGCTCATTTGGACCTTCAATGCTGCAGAAATTTTTCTGTACCCTTCCCCATATCTGTGTCTTGATACAATCCTGTCTTGGAGGTCTAGAGACAATTCCTTGGACTTCATGGCTTGGTTTGTGCTCTGACATGCACTGTTAACTGTGGGACCTTATATAGACAGGTGTGTGCCTTTCCAAATTGTGTCCAATCAACTGAATTTACCACAGGTGGACTCCAATCAAGTTGTAGAAACATCTCAAGGATGATCAGTGGAAACAAGATGCACCTGAGCTCAATTTTGAGTGTCATGGCAAAGGCTGTGAATACGTACATGTGATTATTGTTTTTATTTTATTTATTTATTTATTTATTTTTTCGTTTTTTATTTTTAATAAATTTGCAAAGATTTCAAACAAACTTCTTTCACGTTGTCATTATGAGGTATTGTTTGTACAATTTTGAGGAAAATAATTAATTTAATCCATTTTGGAATAAGGCTGTAACAACAAAATATGGAAAAAGTGAAGCGCTGTGAATACTTTCCGGATGCACTGTATTTAACAGGCATATTTATTGAAAATGATTGAATGAATAGTGCAGGACCAATAGAGCAACCTAAATGGAATTCACCACATAAGTTACTTAACATATTAAAACAGTCAGGACATTGTTTAAAATAATTAACAGGTAGACTAAGCAAAATCTATGAGAGAGAAAATGCGCTGAAAAGCCGTGCGTATTTCATGACGTGCAGTCGTGCCTTAGCCATTGATCTAATATGACAGCTGTTCGATAAAGAACGTTAGCCAATTACAGTTACCCAATAACAGATGTAAATAAAATAAAAGTAGCCATAGGATAGAAAAAATAGGCTTGTGATGTAGCCTAAAATAAACCTAATGTATTTTAAACTAGAGCCCGACCGATATGGAATTTGAGACCAATACCGATTTTAGAGGGGGAAAATTAACTGATTACCGATATGGTGGCCGATATAGTTAATTTTTGAGCTGGAATGAAAACAACCCTTTTCTATGTGGATTGTTCACCGATTTTGCACCGATATGACTATGCAAAGATACACAGAAGGTTGCTTTCTTAAATATTTTTATCAAAGAATATTTGACATTATTATTATTATACATTGTCATCAAATTCTAGAAATGAACACTGAGAAAATAAAGAATAAATAAAAATACAATAAATAGCTTAAAAAACATCAGTACTGTATGTTTAGTATCAGTCAATTGCTGACCATTACAATAAAGAATAAATAAAATAAATAGCTAAATAAACCTCAGTACTGTTTAGTATCAGTCAAATGCTGACCATTTAAATAAATAAATTCAAATACAATAAATAGCTAAATAAACATCAGTAGTACTGATTAGTATCAGTCAAATGCTGACTATTTTAATACTGCCAGTCAATTAGTGGCAGGTTGTAAAACAAGAAGCATTTACACCTTCCGAATCAAGCGGTGTTGCACCGTATTCTGCTATACAAGTTCAGGGGAAACTTTCAATGGTGGAAAGCCAAACTTTTAAATATAACATTTTATAAATGCAACGACTAGAATTGTTCAGTTGAAGGGGGTATCAAACTGTGAATCCTGAACAAAACAGTTTAGTGACAGTTTCCACTCAGTTGAAAGGTATGAAAGTAGCTACGTGATTAGCAAGTTAGCTATAAGCTTGTTGTCACTGAAAGTAAAAGACTTTGTTTATTTTACTTTCCAGCATTGCGTCTCACCAACTAGGTAACAACATAGCGTGAAATCAACACTCAACAGACACAATCCACCACCTCACTTTTGTCTGCTGAGCTGCAGAAAGATGCTCTGATGTTTACCTTTCAATCTGCTACATTACTGACAAACTATAGCTGGCTAACACAGCAAACGGATGTGATAAACATGAGTGATATGGTTGTCAGGGGCAGGGTTAATGTTATATTAGTTATATTGAAAAGGGAAAATGATGGGGTCATTTTTTATTAACTTTCCAGTATGTATTTCACAAATTAGTTAGCAACTTAGCGAGAAGACACCATTTAACTCAGCACCGCTTAACTCCGCCCTGTCTGCAGAGCCACCGTCAGATCAGCTCTGTAAACAGTCTGAGTGCGCTCTGCTGGACAAACTACGATATGACACCAATTCTAAAGCATTGTTTTCTGCATTACATGTTCTGAAAAAAGTTTTCATATCTGCGCATATTAGTAAACATATACGCCGATACGATATACCGGTGAAAGTCTAATATTGGCCGACCGATATATTAGTCGGGCACTATTCTAAACATGACGTGCACACAGAAAAGAGTGTTTAACCCGTTAAGCAGTCGGCACCTCATTGAAAATAAACCGTCATTTTCTAGGTTACTTACTCAAAAGCATACATTTATTGATGAGCAAAATTAACACGTCAACATGGTCCGGTGAAAGACGGGACTTGACTTACCTGAGGCTGCTATCCTGCACTTGAAAAAGCCTGCACAGCGGAAAAATAACGTACAAGCACAGATGTAAAGAAGATTCAAATGTGAAAACATTCATAGAGACTTTCAAAAGTTTGGAAATCCGATTCCCGCACCACCACCGAAGTGAGTTTGCTTATCTAGCTAGATTTTCCTGCGTGCGCCGCGAGTGAGAGAGGGAAGAAGCAAGCGCGGCCTGAGGTAAAATGAAACGTATCTGCTCCAGATATTCTCTTTTTAAAATAATATTTGTATTGTTAATTCTATTTAAAATATGTAACATTAGTATTTAAGCGCAGCCTCTGAAAAATATAAAGCCAAACTTAAATGTGTAAAAATTATGATCAGTTTAATGGGGGAAATATTAACCGACTAGTAATTCCAGTGTCGACTAGCAGCATCAACTGTTCAGTCAACTAGTCTCACACATCCCTATTTTATATTCATATTAACATTTCTTCCACATGACCTCTAGATGGCGCTGATTTGTGACGTGAATGTTTTCAGGCCTTATTTTGTTATTTTATGTAACATAAATGCAGAAGTAATGGTTATCTATGAAAAGTTCAGATTCTACGCTTTTAATCCATACCCCATATGCCTGACTTACACATTCCAAGACTTGAACATTTTAAGTGTAAAATTTTTTTGCAACATAGCGCCCCCTTTTGGACCTGCCGGGTCCACAGAGTTATGCAGAGACAACTATAAATAAACCATTTGATGGCTGATTTCACCTAAAGTGTAACACTCTGTGGCACTATCAAAGCAGCCAGCAACATTGGCTCAACCATTGGCATGAGTTGGGGCAGGACTGTCTGTTTGTAAAGCAGAATTTTAAAAAAAAATCTATTTAAAACGGATTATATTTGCAACTCCAGCTAGTGGTGCAGAAATTACACAATTCTGCTTTAACAAAAACACAGGTGACACTTAAGAACAACAAGCTTAACTAACATCATCCTTTTCTTTTTAATGTGTAGAAGAGATGTTTCAGCTTCCAGTGAATAACCTCACTCGGTTGAGGAAGGCCAGGAAGAAAGTCAAGAGACTACTGAGTGATATTGGCCTTGACTACTGCAAAGAGCATGTTGAGGTGATTATTCAAAAAGTGTTCTAGACGCCAGTGACGTGACAATTTTATTTTTATTTTTTTTAATTTTTTTTTGTCTGAATCTATTATATATATATATATATATATATATATATATATATATATATATATATATATATATATATATATATATATATATATATATATAAACATTACAAATGCAATTCACACAAAACAATGACTTAAATTCACCTCTTGTATGTACATGTTTTCAGTTACTGAGTTAAGTCATTTTGATATTTTTTCTAGGGCTTAAAGTAAAAAATGTCATGTGGTGTTGGTATGAGTAGTACAGATTTTTTTTATTATTATTTCTTAAAAACAAAAGCAGTGAAACAATTTTAGCTATTTTTATATATATATATATATATATATATATATATATATCTCATCATGTGGTGTAACTAACATGTAGGTTGCAATTATGTTGTCATTATGTTGTCATGACAAAAACATAATTCAGCGAGAGGAACCCTTTAGACACTGAAGACTGTTTGTAGAGTATTAAAAATAAATGCTTTATTTCATATTAAATATTTATATATTTACATGAAAAAGCACATTTTGTTCAGGTCATTTGGTGTAACCTTAAAAAAATCTTGATATTCTTGACTCTGAAAAAAAAAAATCACCTTGAAAAATGTTTTCCATTTTTTTAAATGAATTATTTAGTTGTGTACACTCGTGTATTCAGTGTGCAAGGAAAGTATTTTAATACCTTTTACTTGATGGTTATGCCACATGCCATTTTAAAATCATTAAAAACCTTTTTGGTGAAAATGCTGAAATGTTTTTAAAATATTTGTGAAACCAAAATGGATTCAAAGATTACATTTCTACGAACTTGGAACATGTATTTTAAACTGGACTTTTTTAAAGAGTTCTCATTTTTATTACCTCGGACAGCCTTATTTGTTAATGACGATCATGTAAGCCTAGACTTTTATTGTGCTTTTCATATTGTGTCATATTTAACAAGAAAGCCCAATATGCTGTAGACACATTCACGGAAGACATGGCAGTTCTTTTAACTGTCTTTTTTCTGTAGGACTACAAAGAGTTTGGTCCCAGTGATTCGTATATGAATCAAGCCTACCTTGATGTTTGTCTGTGGGATCCATCCTGGACAAAGGCACAGGTATGTCACATACAGCTGCTGCAACAGAAACCTTCAAAGCAAAATATTATTTTTTTCATGCCAAAACAATCCCCTCTAATTTTGGTTTGTTTCTCACGTGTTGCAGGACTACAGGACGAAGCAGTTTTGCTGCTCAGATTGCCCATTTGCCTCCAAGTATTTCTCCGCCTACAAAAACCACTTCCGCAATGTTCACAGAGAAGACTTTGAGAGCCGGATCCTCCTTAACTGCTCCTATTGCACATACAGTGGGAACAAGAGGACTCTGGAAACCCACGTCAGGCTCTTCCACATGCCTCAGAATATGGTGCGACAGGGTGCTGCAGGTCCTCATGGAGCCCAAGTGTGGGTCAAGGACAACATGCGGGTAGACAAGCCCTTACCAGGTGATCGAAAGGAGCTGCCGGTCTACTACTGCAAGAAGTGCACCTATCGAGATAGACTGTACAATGTGGTGCGCAGGCACATCTACAGGGAACACTTCCAGCATGTGACCACACCTTACCTTGGAAAAAACTCAGAGAAGCAAGAAAACAGTGTCGAGGCACCTGGCAACAGTCATGGAATCCACTGCAAGAGCTGCCACTTTTCGCCTCGTTCTTATGAAGCACTGGTGCAGCATGTTATCGAGTTCCACGAGCGCATTGGTCATCAAGTCACCGCTATGATTGGACACACCAACGTCATAGTGACGAGACCCCAAGTGAATATGATTCAGAGGGGCGTTAATATCACTCCTGGTGTGCGTGCTCAGACACCTCAAATGAATTGCTTCAATATGCCCAAAATGGTAGGGTTACCCGTAGGCAACCATTTCAAGCAAAGTGTTGCAGGCAACTCCATGCCTGGTCAACCAGTGCGCATTACACTACCTGATAAAGCTTTCATGTCTGGTGCTGTCTCCCAGTCACATGCAGGAAAACACCTGCGCAGCTGCGGAGTCCATGGTGCTACACATCTTAATGCTAAGTCAGCTTCTTTCTCCCCCTCACTGAAGAGTCTACCTCTCTCTTCATCAGTGCAGGCTGCTACTGCCACTTTGACATCGTTACAGGCTAAGAAAGCCTCAGCCAATGCTCTGAACACCGCACAAACACAGAAGTGGAAAATTTGCACCATCTGCAATGAACTATTTCCTGAGAATGCATATAGTACTCATTTTGAAAAAGAGCATCAGGCAGAAAAGGTGAGAGCCATGGCGAAATATATCATGAAGATCCACAACTTTACTAGCAAGTGTTTGTATTGTAACCGTTACCTACCCAGCGACTCTTTGTTGAACCATATGCTAGTGCATGGGTTATCATGCCCACAATGTCATTCCACATTTCATGAAGTCGAGAAAATTGTAGCACATAAGCGGCTGGCCCACCCTAACGAGGTAGGGGATGCGCCAACTGGCTCGCCTCTCACATTTGATCTCACACTTCAACAAGGAAGTCCCAAAAATGTTCAGCTTATTGTAACCACCTACAACATGAAGGAGACACCAGAAGCATCTTCAACTGCTCAGCCACAAAACAGCGCTGTGGCCAAGTCTGCAAAGGCGCCAGAGAACCAAAGTGATTCTGTGGTCCGAAACATGTCCCAATCTTCGTTGTCCCAGAAGAAAGAAGTTGGTAAAACACTCTGCCCTCTATGCTTCACTATTCTCAAAGGTCCCATCTCGGATGCCCTCGCCCACCATTTACGGGACCGTCATCAAGTACTCCAAACACTGCACCCTGTGGAGAAAAAGCTAACGTACAAGTGCATCCACTGTCTGGGGGTGTACACTAGCAACATGACAGCTTCCACCATCACGCTTCACTTGGTCCACTGCCGAGGCGTTTGCCAGACACCAAAAGGTCAGAGCAGTAAGTCTATCTCAACTGCGCTGGGATCACCAGGAGCTGGGTCTCTCAAGCGTGAGTTAGTTGCCTTAGATGCATCTGACCCCAAGAGGAGGAAAATGGTAGACCAGTCCAGGTATTACCCAACAGTTTTTGTTGAGAAGCCAGAGGAACCCATTGTGTTGGCCTTAGATCCTAAAGGTCACGCCTATGAGTCTTACGAGGCACGGAAAGCTTTCCTTACAGCATATTTTAATCGACATCCCTACCCTTCCCAACGGGAGATCGAGAAACTTGCTGCAAGTCTCTGGTTATGGAAGTCTGACGTCTCGAGCCATTTTGCTAACCATAGGCACTCATGTGAACGAGATTTCGTCACCCGCAAACCTGTTATATTACTAGGCTTTGACATGAAGATGGTGTGCCAGCTCAAGCATGACATGACCTTTGATGGTAAATGGCTGTTCGAGATCAATAATGAAGAAAACAGTGGATTCTCAAGGACCTCAAAATTTAGATCGAAAGCTCCTGTTGGGTTTTTTTGTGCAGATGATGGTGCTAGAGCTGTCCAATTCAAGGAGGAGAAGCAGACTTCATACACTGAACAAAGTAGTCAAAGCAACTGTGCCTTCAAGCCATGCCCTGGATCATCCTCAGAACCTATTGCCATTGACTCGGACAGTGATTCAGAGCCAGAAGTGATCCCTAATAAAAATCTGAAACGTAATCAACAAGCTCCAGCGTTTAGGCCTTTAGTAGTTCCATCCCACACAAAAGGAACAGTGCTGCGAGAGAGCTTCCATTACGAAAGTGGTGTGAGGGGGAGCAGAAGTTCTCCCAGAGTTGGGGCCAAAAGTCTTGATGATTCTGTTTCTGGCTCCAGTCCTGAAGAGGCAGCCTGGTCAAACAGCATGTCTCCTGAAGAGAGCCACTACAGACCAGCAGAACGATTTGAAGTGAAGGGGGAAAAGGTGGGGTTGCTTGGTAGATGATGGCTTGTGGTGACAATCCCCGCTTCTAGAACTCTTCATGCCCAGATTTGTAGGTCAGAGTCCTTACGTCATATTTGGTTGACATCAAATGTTACGATATGAACATGACATGATATTAACTGTCAATGTCATGTCAAGCCAGAGGGGTTACACACTTTTAACTTAAAGTCATGTTAACTCTCAAACAATTCTGTTTTCAAAGAGCGGAAAAACTAATATACTGTATGATAAATTTTTTCAACCGATCCATAGTCCTTGGTGATTTCTTTTGTTCTCCCTTTTTTTTATACTGTTCTCTGTATTTAATCATACACTTGTTGGAATTGTAACTAAATTGATAGGTCTATTGTTTTCCTGATCAAATAAAAAGGATGGTGTAATTTACTATCAAGTGCTTGGATGTCTTTTTGTTAAAGTTCTTCTGATTTAATTCATACATGTTAAAAGCAGATATCTTCAGTTTGCACAATTCACATTAATACCATATGACTTTAATAGGTCTGATAACATTATAATGTGCAGGCCGTTGAGTTTGGGTGTGCTCACTCAATGTATTTTCCTGTAAACGCTAAATAAAGTTACGTTTTTCAATTAGTTTTTGTTTTTAGTTCTATCTCAAAAACATCTCTCATAAACAGTCATCTTTAGAATCTAAGGGGTCAATTATTAAAGTTGCTGTGTATATTCCTAATTGTTGTGGGGGGGGGGGGGGTATAGGTATAGTACAGGTATAGTTCACCCAGAATGAAAATTCTCTCATTTTTACTCACCCTCGTGCATTTGTTTCTTCTGCAGAACACAAAAGTAATATTTCTAGAAGAATATCTCAGCTCTGTAGCTCCACACAATGTGAGTGAATAGTGACCAAAACTTTGAAGCTCCAAAAAACACAAAGGCAGCGTAAAAGTAATCCATATGACTTCAGTGGTTTAATCCAAGTCTTCAGAAGTGATCTAATCAATTTTGAGTGAGAATAGAGCGAAATGTAATTCCTTTTTCACTGTACATCATGCCATTGCAGTCTCTGGACACGATCATGATTTCAAGCCGATTACTTCCAAGTGCTTGACTCATGCGCAGCGTGTTAGATGGCGCCAGGAAGTGTAATTGAGCTTGAAATCATGATCGCCAAGAAAACGGCTCATGTCAAGATTTATAGTGAAAAATGTGTTACATTTTGGTCTGTTCTCACCCAAAACCGATTAAATCGCTTCAGAAGACTTGGATTAAACCACTGAAGTTTTATGGATAACCTTTATGTGCTTTTTGGAGCTCATAAACATTTTGGTCACCATTCATTGTGTGGACCAACAGAGCTGAAATATTCTTTTAAAAAATCTTCGTTTTTATTCTGCAGAAGAAAGACCTACACATGGGATGGCATGAGGGTGAGTAAATGATGAGATAATTTTAATTTTGGGGTGGACTGTCCCTTTAATGTTTTATCAGGTATGCGAATGGCCGTTTGAGTAGTCCTGTGCAAATAGTTTTAATCTGACCTCTCAACTATCTTTATTGTATTGTATTGACACCACACTGCCTGTAGAGGTCACTGTAAGCTCAATGTCATTAATTTGACTGTTGACTTGCATGGTCATGGCAGCTGCTTTTGATCATGTTTGCCTAATATTAAGGCAAAGAAACATAAATATAGTCTTTGCACAGACTCTCAGTGTGGATAAACTGACAATATTACGCGTGCCAATTTTACATTGCTGTTGTATTAATAGGCCTTATAGTCCCTCAAGTAGACATTTAGTGCATGTGTGTGCATATGTTGCATTTTGTCTTGCAATGCACTGATTCGGTAGACTTATTGAAGTCAATTGAATGTCATGTCTGAGGTTTGTATTGGCAAGTATTTAGGAGTGAAGAGACAGAGGGACTTCAACGGATGGCGTTTCGAATTTGTTCAGCTGATCCTGTGGTTGCTAATCTCTTGCAGTCATTTGTTACCATTTCCCCAATACATAGTTGGCCGTCACAGCAGATAAACTCCGTAAGAAAACAGAAAAAATAGATACCCACCTGCCACTCAAGAGTCTGTTGATGAAAAGTTTTAAATATATCTTACTTAGGACAAACATCAATTTCTAAAGCTTCTCTTATATTTAAATTTGCGTGTGGTTAGTTTCAGGATCTATAACAAGTACAGTATGTCACGTTGAATGGCTAAGATAAGAGAGATTGACTATTTACATTACCTTGTGAAAGATGATGACAAAAGGCTCCTGGCAAGCTGCAGTGTATTTATGCAAGTATTTATTACAGAAACGAGCTGTTTGTAATATGAACTTTTAGCTACTTGTTTACTTACTGTTTATGCTTTTGTACAATGTTATTGATTATTTTTGGATAAAATATACATTTATCTGCACGAGCAGAGATATTCAAGATTGAATGTCGGTTATTGCACGGTGGCAAAATGTAGGTACTCTAGTAAAGCTGATTAATTCAGATTAACTAGTCAACCAGAGGTTAGAATTAGGTAGTTTCCCCCTCAGATGTTCATGATCTGGTCTTCACTCTTGCACATGACTAAAAATCAGTCATGCAAGGATTTGCGCAGTGAACACAATTATGCAAATATTTATGTATTTATGGAATTCGTCCATTAATTATACTAATTCATTTTAAGGAACAAAAATTCCAGGTGCTTGAGTTATGTTTACATTTGTTGCATATGAGCTGCTAAAGCTGCAAAGATCTGTTTTTGGCAAAACTTTGTGGAAAAACAGTATTTTACTGAAGCCCAGCCATTACATTATGTTAAAGTCAAAGTTGCAAAGTTTGTAATTTCAGTGTTACTATCAATGTTTGATTTAATGTTTAATTTTGTGAAGAAAGAAAAAACGATGTAAAAATTAATTTGTCCCTTTTAATCAGTCCTGTAATTTGGAAACTCATCAACACATTTTGCCTTACAAAACATGATTTAAATGACCAGAGATTATTTAGCAGAGATGGGCCACTTCTATTCAAATGAATGGGAGAAATTGGAACGCTCAACCAAGGCGTTCTGAGCGCCTAACGGTCAACGGATGTAGAAAGGAAGTCCCGCCATACAGGTAAAAGAGCAAATCACTTTTTGGATAGAGACATCGCCTGTCAATCAACTCGAGAACGCGCATGCGTATTAGCTATACAAGCCAGGAAAATTGCGGTTTTTTTGTGTTTGTTTTTGTTTTTCGTAAGGTAAAGAAGCACCGTTTATGAAACCAGTTTGGTCAGATTTTAGTGCTGATTTAAAATATGCTCTTTGATCATAATCTTGACCAACCATTTTTGAGATTTTGGTCTTTCTCCATTCAAGTAGATAGGAGCTGCACTGCCATGACTGGAAATAGTCTCCCAAGAGCGTTCCAAATATGGCCGACAGTTGACTGACTGACTAGAAAGACTTTGAAATGACTGAACTCCGAGTCCCGTATTTTGGCGTACTGTATTTAAAGTTGCTGTTAGCCGTTTTTATGGAATGTTATGCAGAATATGTTTATATTCCCTGAAAGATATCACTGAAATAAATTACCTGTGTGAACGGCAAACAAAAATGTGACTGCGGGCTGTGGTCACAATCTTTAATCAGCCAATCAGAAGACTTTGATGTGATTTCGGCCTGTCGGTCATTTTTCACATTCTCATAGTATAGTAGTTGAAGCGGTTCATTTAGGTTTAACGGCTTATTCAGATTCATAACAGTCATCAGTTGATGGTGCTATTTTGCCACTGTTGTGTTTGACAATCCTGAGAAGACCTGCTGCTGCTCTTTGGTCTCAGCGATATCTGTGGAAGGCAGGAATTTTGGAAAGGGGTCTGTCTAATTTAACGGCTCAGTCTTGTGGAAGTTCCAGAACAGCTAAAGTCGTTTACATCACTTTAAAGCCCCATTCACACTGCCAGCGACTTTGTGGCTTGGTGTCGCTAGACTCTGCGATCTGTGTCGCTAGTGGGCGTTCCTACTGTTTGTCACTATAACGTTATAGATGAAGTTACTGTTTACAAACATACGCTCCACCCCACCACTTCTGGGTTCTTTTGGTTGCCCAGAAAATAACTGCCATCTATGGGTGCTTTGCTCTGCGCTGAAACTGTCCAAAAACTGCTATTTGTGGGGTTGAAACACCCCGTTTCCCACAGATTATTGGAGATTAGGGCTTCTTTAAATTTCCACCAGATCGTTGCATCAGGGAAAACTCTGGATTTTACATAAATTAAGATATTTCACGGGGCACCGTCATTGTTGTCGCATCTGCTCTATTAGACCCAATTGGCCCGCCGCAGCTGTTGGTGGATTTTAACTTTTTTTTAATGAAGAAATCGTGCAAACTCTGATTGCAAACGGCTGTTTTTAATTTCCAAAGCACTGTCGCTGTGACAGATACGAGGTCAAATATGATCTAACGATGATCAAGACCACTATATAAGATATAACATGAGGAACGGGACCCTTCTTCATCACAGCAGCGCATGGACTAATGTTTGTGAAAGGATAAGTGAATAAAAATAATGTCATTCTGCTAAAATGATGTCTTTGCATTTATTTTGAATGCAGTAAATAATATTGTTCTATCGAAAATGGCTGTTATTAAGTTTTGAAATGGAATATTATCATATTGAAGTAAAATATTATTTGTTATATGTGGGTTAATAATTTATTACGCTCTATAAATCTTAAAAGATTATAAAAACTGCAGCGCTGCCTATTTCCACCATTGAAATCTGCTGCTCAAAAGAACCCGGAAGCACGGTTTCCTGCGGTGTGACATCAGAGTAATTTCATCTATTAGAGGACTGCACGTCTGGCCACAGCTTTTGATAATTTGATCACGGATGAGACCTAATACTGGTAAAATTAAGACATCATTACAATTTGAAAAGGAATCAGTCCTCTTGTCTTTAAAAATGTACATTCTGCAGTGTAGAGTGTTTTATAAACGTGCAGCAGTGTCCAGTGCATTAAATCATTAACAAGACGATCAATCAATCTATCATGAATGAATGAATCAATCAAACTCAGTCGGTTTCTGACACGTTTTTCCACATATCAATGTTTTATTATATCCATGCATGTGGTTACAGACAAATAATATAGAACAGTAAAAATCCCTCATGACACTGAAACTTCTCCGTCTTGCCTGCACTCATCTCCAGTTCGCCAGGAGACAGATGACGTGAGCGCCACTGTCTTCACTCTCATTGGTAGTCGCTCATGATTATCGCTCATCATTTGCATAAAGTTGACATTTTCTCAAATTGTCTTGTCGCTCTCTAAGGCGAACTCTGTCACCATCAGCCGCGACAGCTCGTGTCACCGTAAGTATGCTCTCATTGAAAATGAATGGGGTCGTTTCGCTGTCTCGAGCAATGTCACTAGCGGTGTGAATGGGGCTTTACGGCGAAAGTTCGAGGGCCGCCAATTTGTCGGCGAAATGACCCGTATTTTAGGGGGCCATCCCAACTAAAAGGGGACGTTACAACAACTTTGGCTAATATTATTTAAAGGTTTGGAACAAATGTTGTAAATAAAATGTTAATGGAACATCCTTATAACATTATTATTAACCTTAACGTTCTACTAACGTTAAGAAAACTACATTTTCATGTTCCCACAACCACAATGTTACGTTTGGAAAATGTTTTAAGAACATAAATTTACTAGCTGGGGTATTCGCTTGGCGAATATTTGGCAACCCTAGATAAAAGTGATTAAATGCAGTAGACCTTAGTCAGGAAGATGTAAATGTTTTTTTTTTTTTTTTTTTTTGCAATTTAAAAAGAGGCTATGAGGAATAGAGGTGCAGTCTGTTCAATGGGTTGTACTGTATATTTTCTAAATCAGTGTTTTCTGGAGTTTTGTCAACTGGATTGTTTTGGCATGACATATTTTTAATGCTGCGACAGCTGAACGTTCTACACCAAGTACAGTACAAACCATTGGACAGACTGTACTACTGTTCTCACAGTCTCATTTCCAGTCACGAAAAATTAAATATGTCGTCTATGCTGTTTGGCTGTGGGGGTGGGGACGTGTTGAGAATGTTGTTAGCATGATAAGGTATCACTTTCACAGCAGTCCAAACTGAATTGTCCCAACTCCATCACCTTGCATGAATAAAAACAGCAGTTCTGTGTTAACTGTCACGATTGTTTTCATCTGTAGCCTATTAGATGGAATGTCAAGACACAAGATAGACCCATTTCACACAGTTTTTTGCTTCTCCAAAAGGCTGTGTTTAAAAGAATATTCCAGGCTCAATACAAGTTAACGGTGCACTCAGTAATTTTTTCCTCATTAAAAAAGTTTAACTCCTAAAGAAATGAATAGTAAATTTGAAATATATGTATAAATTCATGACCACTCACATTAAAATGAAGACTCTAGTCATATCAGTGACCTTATAAAAGCTGTTTTATTCTACATGGAGAGGGTCCGCACATGGGGGCTGCCATTTTAGAATCACACGACCAGCCGAATACTACTCGCTTAATCTCAGTAACCGTCTTGTTATTTCACACTTTCACTCATTGATTAAAGTAATCATGGCTGACTGTGAATACTATATTTCTACAATGGCATCTAAAACTGAAATGATTTTAAATGATGCTGCATCCAAGCCGCTAGGTGTCAGTGTAAGTCCAAGAAGAAACAAAGACAAAGAGTGCACCTTTAAGCTCAGTCGACAGCATTTGTGGCATAATGTTGATTACAACAAAAATTAATTTAGACTTGAGGCACTTACAATGGAAGTAAATGAGGCCAATCCGTAAATGTTAAAAATAATCACTGTTTCAAAAGTATAGCCACAAGGCATAAACAAAATGCATGTTAACATGATTTTAGTGTAAAACAAAATCGCATACTAACCTTTTCTATCTCAAGTTTATCCAATTTGATAACTTTGTTGCCAAGATGGCATTACACTGTAAATCCTAAAATGACCGTAAAAATGATTTAAACAACTTAACAGCTCAAGTGATACACAAGTTTGAATAAAATAATTAACATTAGTGATTTTATAAAATTATAGGCTTCGCATTTCTGCCTTTAGACCATCTAAAAATTGGCCCCAATCACTTCCACTGTAAGTGCCTCACTGTAACATCAATTTTTATTTATTTTTTTTAAAGAAAAAGACGGACGATTTGAAATTATTTTTTGTGGTAATCAGCATAAAACCTCAAATGCTGTTGATTGAGCCTAACTTGTATTGAACCTGGAATATATAAGCAACAATAAGTAACACTAATTAGTTCTAAGTTCCCTTTGTGAGGTTTTCAGTGCAGGTGCATCTATTTTGTCAGCATCCGAGCACAGAGCGTGGTTGTGTTGTGTACACAGATATAACAGTTTTTCCGTGTGAGTTAAATTTAGGACCTGGCACAAATGGAACCTTGGTTAAGTGTTTTGTCGCCCTCCGCCAGCTTTATGGAAAGTGTTTCATTTGCATGTTCATGCTCCAAAAGCAGATGAATTGTCAAAGCCTCTGCAGAGAGGATAAATGGACAATGACACTATTATTGCATGGCAAGAGTGACCTGAAGTTAAAATAGTGAGCACTGAACCACAAGGTCTAAAACAGTTTTGAAAATTTAAATACCACAACCTTTGAAAGTAAAAGGCCTTTGTGCATGGAATGTATTCATCCATAACTGAATATTGTTGCAATAGAGCAATAGAACAAAAATATCAATGCATGGTGTTATGTTTTATAAACTTTGTATTTATCGATTTAAAAAAATTTAATTACAACACACATTTATTTATTGTCTTAAAAGAAATCACAGTATAGCACATCCAATAAGCCTTAATAAATATACAGTTGTCGTTATATGCTATAGCTGAAAGCAAACAGTGTCAGCAACTATTCAAGCTGTTCCACTATTCAAGCTGCACTATCGGTTCAAAAACAGTGACAAGACTATGCTGACTTTAAGCAAGTTGTGTATTTATTATATGTACAATGTAATGTACATGCCTTGTTATGGTCCAGTAGAAGTATCCCTCACACTAGTGTGGGCACCATGCCAGAGTGGTGAGCGTAGGACAGGGTGGGGGAGGAGTGCAGGGTGGAGGGGGGCAGCAGGTGAGGTGTGTGACTGTAGGACAGGAGGGGTCCTGGGTTTAAAGAGTAAGGTCCTACGTGCTCATCATGAGGGGCAATATGAGACATGTCAGGGTAAAGCTCTGAAGCTGCACTCTTTTTGCCCTTCTTGTTTCTGTTAGACACCTTGCGATTCCGTGTTTGTATGCCATCTTTTTTCATAGTTAAAGGCCTGTTGACCTGCAAAAAGAGAGATGGTTGTGACTTCAGTTTACCCATTTCAGCATTAAAGGGAGAGTTCACCCAAAAATGAAAATTCTGTCATCATTTACCCACCCTCATGTTGTAAACCCATGACGTTTTTGAGTAAATGATGACAGACTAGTCATTTTTGAGAGAACTATCCCTACTACACACAAAGAGAAATAAACACATGGACTCACATTGTGTAGTTTAAAGTAGAGGCCACAAGCATTGCACACAGGCTCACCACTGGCATTGCGTCTCCATAGTGTTGTAGTGCTTGTTTGGCAGTTGGCACACTGCGTTCCAGCACGTTTGCTGACAATCTGTCACAAGAGAGTGAAGTTTAATGTCTCTGAAGTCTATAGAATCACACACTATTGCCAGTTTCTTAATTGTAATTTTACATACCAGCCTCTTTTTCGGTCTGATGAGGGGTCTGTTCTGGCCATTCATCTTATGGTACAGTCCGCAAGCGTTGCAGAGGTAGTGGCCTGTACCATCTCGACGCCACAGAGGGGTGGCAGTGGCACCGCAGTTTACACATTCACGTGCCTCTGTCAAAACAAAAGTTGAAAGTAATTAATGTGAAGATCCATGGAAAATTGCCTTATTTATGAAATACGAGGGGAACGGATTCCTTTGTAAAGCCATTCTTACGTAAATTCGACTATTATGTAAGAATGGCTTTGCTCGTGTTTCATGCAACATGATTATATGGGAATTCAAAATTTTATGACCGAGTGTTCCGGTACCCATTGATCCAATTCTGCCGAGTTACTGAAAAGTGTTATCTCCCATCATACACCTTTGTGTTTACCTTTTCCAGTGGCGTTACTGACAGCATGTTGTGCAAGCAGTTTCAAAGGCATGGGTTCTGGTCCCATGGAAAGCAGGAAGTAATTGCATTCAAAAAATCAATGATAAGTGTGATTTGGAGGTTGCTTTTTCACTATAAGATTGCATTTTTACTCCACTGACAATTAGGTTTAGGGTTGGGGTTTGGGTTAGGGAGTATGGTTAATAAAAAATGCATTCCTGTTGACTGTATTACATCAATACAACTCGCTTTTGGCACCAATCTGTGGACATTTCACCCAAAAACTGGAGCTCGCATGCACACATACATTCAACAACACTTCTGGGGGCAGTGACTCGAATTTCGGCTTAATGAAAAAGGCCCTAAGCATTCTCCACTTAAGTTATGCTTAGAAATCTTCTGGCATGGCATATTTATAAAAGGTGCATATTTCTGACCTGGTGGTGAAAGTCTTATCTTGTTGCGAAGTTTGGGTGAGTAGGATGAAGGGTTCATCCAGGGTCCCGCGCTAGAGTAGAGTGCAGCTGAACTGTAATCTTGTGACGTGGCCATGTATGATCCATAGGGACTCAACATGTGTGGAGAAGGACCATACACTCCTCCAGAGGTGGAGGTCAGATTGAGGAAGCTGCTTCCACCTCCACCCATGGGACTTAATCGCTCAGCTTTTAGGGCCTCCTGGAGCCTGGGACTTTCCTTATCATCACACCTTGGGGAAGGGAAGCCCTCTTTAGAGGAGGTGTAAGAGGAGGTGGTAGGGTAGATGGACGGGGAGGTGTGAGAGTGAAGAGGTGTTTTTGTGTAAGGACTGCTTGTCCAGACTGTGGACGTGGTGTTGTAAGAAGAGTTCAGAGAGTGACCCGGAGAGTTGTCCAACCACTGGATGTTTCCCAGAATTGAAGGAGAGGTGTAGACCTGTCGAACTATTGCAAAAGAATAAAAAATGAAAACATTTTGACTATAATGTACCACAATATTGACTATCCATTATTTTGCACGTTCTCATAGCGTAGTAGTTGAAGCACTATTTTGCTACTGTTGTGTTTGACTACTTTGAGAAGGTGATGGTCTCAACGCTATCTTTGGAGGGCAGTGTTTTGGAAAGAGTGGGCGTGTCTAAGTCAACAGCCCAGCCTCATGGAACTTCCAGTATTGCCTGATTACTAATTATAATTCGGTAATATAAAGTCTCACGTAAATGTGGTTTCCTTGCATTAAATAAATAAAGTAATATTGGTTTGGAAGAGCATGAGAGTGAGTAAATGATGACGGACATTTCATTTTTAAGGTGAACAATCGCTATAATTTTGTACATTAGCATATGGATGGCTTCAAAGCTAATAGATATGTACTAAAAGCCACAAAAGTCTAATTCTAATTTAATGGGTTTAAAAAATTTTATTTTAAACTACAGCAGTATCTCACCTGGGCTGTGTCTGAAGGACGATGAGGCTCTGCTCTGGCCGTTATTGGAATAATATGATGGCAATAAGTCAGTCTCAGAACTGGAGTAGAAGGGCTCATCTTCCTCACCGGGTGGCAGCAACCCAGGCTCTGTGGTGTAGCTTGCTAAAGGATCATGATTGATCAGGCTGGGGGACACCCAACGAGACTGCTCAGATGAATTCTCCATCTTTCAGGTGGGGAGAATAATGTTCAGAGTTTTGGAATATTTATTGACAGTTTAAATTGAGCAATTTACAAAAAACGATATCCATTTATCCATATTCATTTGTAACAGTCGAATTGTTTTGTTTATGTTCAGCATACAAAAAGATATATCTTCTGGTTACCAATACCATTGCAGAAAAACCCTATTTGTTTTCATATATCATTAATTTATTCTGGAACAGAAAGTGTCAGATAATAGGGGGTTATTAAGTCAAAGGGATAGTTCACCCAAAAATGAAAATTCTCTCATCATTTACTCACCCTCATGCCATCCTAGATGTGTGACTTTGTTCTGCAGAACACAAACGAAGATTGTTTTAGAAGAATATCTCAGCTTTGTAGGTCCATACAGTTCAAGTGAATGGTGACCAGAACTTTGAAGCTCAAAAAAGCATATAAAGGCAGCATAAAAGTAATCCATATGACTCCAGTGGTTAAATCCATATCTTCTGAAGCAATATGATATGTGTGGGTGAGAAACAGATCAATACGTAAGTCCTTTTTTACTATCAATCTCCACTTTCACATTCTACTTTTGTTTTTGGCAATTCTTATTCTTTGTGCATATCACCACCTACTGGGCAGAGAGGAGAATTTATAGTAAAAAAGGACTTAAATATGGACCTGTTTCTCACCCACACCTAACATATCACTTCAGAAGACATGGATTTAACCACTGGAGTCATATGGATAATGTTTATGCTGCCTTTATGTGCTTTTTGGACCTTCAAATTTCTGGTCACCATTTGCTTGCATTGTATGGACGTACAGAGCTGAGATATACTCCTAAAACATCTGGGATGGCATGAGGGTGAGTAAATGATGAGAGAATTTCCCTTTTTGGGTGAACTATTCCTTTAAGCAAGTATTCAGCTGGTCATGTGTTCTCAACATGGCAGCCCCCATGAGGCAACCCATGTAAATAAATAAAGCTTTTATTATGCTACTGATATGACTGGATTCTTCATCTTATGTGAGTGTAGTTTAGTGGCAAAATGTTTTTATTGATAAAAAAAAAAATTACTGAGGGCATGCACATTTCACTATATAGTGTGCATGCATTGTTGCTGTACAATAATGATTGATGGTATGCAGACTGAGTAAACAGGCCAGATCTCAGTGATCTGATAGACATGAAATACCTGTTTCTTTACAAGTTTTTTTCCCCCTTTGGGTAACTAGACAGTATTGGCTTGTCAGACTTCCCTTTAAAAGGTCCTCATTTGACTGTGGCAAAAAGACAGCACTAAAAATACACCAGCATGTCTGAATTTGACCTAGGCTTTAACAACAGTTCGCATAAGCTTACAACAACGTTAACTCCCTTAAGGGAATTGACTATTAAAAGATTAACAGAAAATCCATTATATACAGGAAAACAGAATGACACTGTTACTGTAATGCAAGATGTAGTCTTATGAATATTAACTTCTATATGTATCTAAGCATGAATCTATGTATCAAATTGTTTTAAGCCTTAACAATATTTGCCTTTCTTTATATCGTTGTAATAAGGAGCAAGAGCTCAGATAGCGCTGTTGATAATTAGATTAATAAGAAGACTAATAATGCCAGTCTCAGCCAAACCAGAAATCAATAATTCACCTATTAGTGCCAAAGTCTTTTCTGCATTAATAATGCATGTCATTAGGCCCTATGTGTTTTTTAAAGCTTTTTGTTGTTGTTGTTTAGCTTGAGTTAGAAAGCATGAGGCCTCCCTCGAGGATTAGATTTGAGCTAATTGCAACCTACAAACCTCTGACATTATAACTTGCTTTTAATATGGCCATAATAAATTCACTAAGTATGCACCCAACTAATTTTAACAATTTTTGCAAAGTATTTTCTTTTCATTTGCCCATCATTTTATACCATGTTTAGTCAAGTGATTATGAATAGAATTACCGTACATATTCCCTTGATACCCCACCCATGTGACTTATTATTAAAGAGTCTACTTCATGGTTGCACATAATAAAAGTATCACAAAAAATACAGTTCAATTCAGTTCATGTCAATATTAAAAAATGTGGAATAATTTTTGAATCAAATTTTAAATGGCCCACGCTGGATTTGGTCTAATTAGATTAGTTTCACTTGTAAAGTAACTTGCACTTTTATTTTGATAAAATATGTTGCCACCAGCACACAAATGTATTTATTTTTGTTGATTTATTATATTGATTTATTTATTTTCATTGATTTATTTATGTTTATTACATTTCCATTTCTAATATCTTACACATCCCAACAAAATGTATTAAATGTTGATCAAATGTTTCAATAGTAACTGTGGAAAAGTTCATTTAAACAAATTTAATTAACTAATTATTAAGAAAATACTCTCTTTTCCATATCTCAACCCAGAAAATACTTTGATGAGCAAAAAGCCTGATAAAGTGTTGTAACTTTACTAGCTCTGTCTAGAAGAACTTACCTGCAAGTGATGTACTGAGTATCTTGCTGAGCCGATGAGTTGATTGTCACACTCTCCACTCCACTGCATATATCATGGAGGACTGCTGGAGAATGAGCGTTTACTGGTGCTCTGCTCACTTGCTTATCTCTTTCACTCATTGGGAACCGCTAACTTCATTTGAAATTGTAGGGCACGAATGGGTGGGGTTGGGGGTAATTTTTTTGGACACTCCTACAATTACGGCCATGCTTAGAATCTTGAATATTATATGGCACATCTCTAGCTGACACAGCAAGAGTATAGGCCAATTTAAGAATATTCTCGATTATTACAATTGGTCAGAATATCATTTTGAACAAAGAACTGTTTCCTATTCAGATGTTTTATTATAGATCTCACATTAAACCTGTAATCAGCTCTTGAGTTTCTGGGTTCCACAAAACAGTCAATATGAAACAGTTAAAGCAACAAAAAGTGGACAACAAAAATAAGTCACACTTACTTAAAAATGTACCAGTGTTATGTTATTAGATATAGAATAGATATACATTTTAAAAATTAAAAAAGAAAGTATTGTGACACATTCTAATTGCCCAAGTTTGGTGAAACATGTCCATAGTAAATGTGGTTATCCTGAAGTCAGGGGGAACTGACTTCATACATCCACTAAAAACTACCTTGACATCAGATGGTCACTGAAAAAAAAAATAGAAAAGTTAGTTCTAAAAACATTTCTAGCATCATCATTTTTGTAGATGCCAATTTCCTTGTCTATGATATTTGGTTATCTAATGCAATTTAATCCATGCGTTTTTCAGTTTAAGTGTCCATATATTTTTGGAGTCACTGCATGTCCACAAAAATACCCTAACTGTGTCCAGTGGTATATTTGATCAATTATACCAATTCCTAATCCTTTTTTTTTTTTTTAATGGCTTTTTGTATGGATCAAGCCAGATAGAGTGAGACATCTGACAGCTCATTACAATTTGTCACGGTCTGAGAACGTTTACTGCAATCATAAACTTAATACAACCCAGGAGTCAAACCTGTGATGCAAGCTCAGCAATGATACAGGTGCATTGTTGAAAAGAAATGCATAGTGTATGTTAGTATGCTATGGCACATACACAATCAACTAAGAATTATAAGTGCACAAAGGTGTCACAAAGACCAATCGAAATGGAAACGGTGGCTGTGAACTAAAGCAAATGAAAATGCAAAATAACTTTTCCCTGGCGCAGCTTAGCAAAGCTGCACAAAACAGTAATGCAAATAAACTCAAATGCTGCAATCATGGTCAGAGATATGGACCCAGCACGGCCTGCCTGAGCACAGAACTCAGACTGTCCCTGTCATTTGACAGTCAAAACACTTTCAACTTCCATCCTCCATTGTTCATTTACAATTTTCAGGGAAACTGGGATGAGATCCAGAGAAGCAAATCTATCAACAAGGGCAAGGTTATGATTTACATAAGACCCTTATTAGTTACATTGTCATTATGTGCATGGGTTAATTTCTGTCCAAAAAAAAAAAAAAAAAAAAAACGGCACATTTAAAGTCAGTTTCTAAAGTCGGGACATGTATCCCCATACAGTGGGGATGGTGGCGACATGTCTTTTTGCCATGGCCAATTCTGTCCCTACCACCCCTTTTGATATAAATCCAATGATACATAGCTCCAGTTTTGATATATATATAAACAGTATATCCAGCTTTTACAATATCAACAATGTCAGATTTAATGATGACATCAACATAAAAAACGAAAAATATGTAGAGGATGTTTTTTGAAGGCCATTCAATTAACTCATTTAACTAATTTAGTAAAATAATAATAATAATAATAATTTATAAATGTAATATTAATAAAATTGTTGGCATTGCAGTTTTAACTTGGAAAAAAGCTAATGCGCTACTAAAACCCGATCTCATGAGTAACTCATCACATAAGCTTGCATACTACTATACCACTCTTACTACGTATTTCTGCTATGTATAGATATATAGATATTTGGTAAGAGTACATTTATTCATGCACATGTATTCATTAACAGACTCTTTTATCTGAAGCGACTTACAAAATGAGGATGGATACAACATAAGTGATTCATCTTAATGAGACAGTAACATGAAAAGTGCTGCATTACAAAGTTTCAATTGCACCAGAAAAGTGCTAGCCAAGACTAGAGAGATTGGAGTACAACAATAATTTTTTATTTATTTATTTTTTAAGTATGGTCAGGTGCTCACGTAAAAGTTGTGTTGAGTAGTATTCCAATCCAAACACAGCCATAGACTTCACATCACATATTTGAGATAGAGTAAAGCTGGTCTGTTTTCTAAATCGCTGGCTGGCACAAAGGCCACACGCTCAGCATTCAGAAAGCAATCAGCACTGGACATAATATTACAAATCCTTCCATAGTGAATATGAATTGCATTGCCTGGTGTATTATTTATTATATTTTTTACATGATATGTAAACAGCCCCCTATCTCTAATCCTGTGCAACTGTCAACACCACTTTTAAAACAAAGTTAAGCTGATAGTTACAGTATTTGTGGTGTGAAGACAACAAACAAACAAAACAAACAAATAACAAACAGAAAATTGCAGTTTACAGACAAAGTTGCAGTTAAATATAAATATTAGTATAATTATAATGTATTATATTCTTTATTTTTCAAAATTTGGAATAAATTGAATCAACTCCCCAGGCAAAATTTACAAAACAAGACTCTCTGAGGACCAGAGAGCAAGAGAGAGCGAGTAAGAGAGAGAGAGTAGAGAGAGAGAGAGAGAGAGAGAGAGAGAGAGAGTCAGGAGCAGTGTGGAGGGATGTGGCTGGTGGCCGTGTGTGTGTGTGTGTGTGTGTGCTGGCTGCTCAACTGTGATAAGAGGTTATCAAGATTGGAGTGGGAGGCTGGGGAATAGAAAGACTTGCCATGACATTATGAACAAACTCACAGGAACAGTGACACCCTACAATGGTAACCAGACTACTTTCACTCACATACACACACACACACACACGCATGCACGCACACACCCACATGCTTGCTCAGCTATCTAAATGGGTACATATCATATGTACTGATGTTTTTATATAAAGCTAACCATAATTACTATACCCCCAATAATCAAAACAAGCAAGTACAACCCCCCCTACAGGTAAATCCAGAGGAAACCAATTGCGAATTAACCTTACGCGTCAGCCTACAATTTGATTTCACGGCTAAATATCTCTATTCATACGAGATGGTAAAATCATAAGATATCATACGACTTATGAAAAGTTATGACTTTTAGACCAACCAATCAGCAAACAGAATTTCAAACTGATACAATACAAGCATACAATTTTACCGCGCTTCATATCCAACACTTTATTTTAAGTAAGGAAGCACCTATGAACAATTCTACTGTATTTAGGCTATGCAATACAAATGTCTGCATTGTCATACAAGTTCCAAACTAGATTTTGTCGTTCTTCCATACTACACAAAATATATTTTACTATGAAAGTCATGGGTAGGTTTAGGGTTTGGCTAAGGGGTTACACTTTAAGGTTAGGTTTAGGTTTGGGGTTAAACTTAGAAAAAATCATAACAACATGGTTCGTTAGTTTGTTTTTGTTTTTTCTTGGAAAACAAGGTGTATGTTTTTGTATGAGCCAACTCAAGTTTTGCCCTCTTTTATTAGGACTGACATGTTTGTCTCGGTTTACTGTTTGCGCAATACAATGTGACAAAAATGTAGCGTATGGCGATGCTATAGGAAAAGCTAGTAGTTTGTTACTGGAAAAGCTACACACTGGTGTGAAAATAGCTGAATTACTGTCACACTACTGAAAATGTGGTTAATTTAGTAGCATCACTACTTTTAGTTAGTTACTCCCAACACTGGTCAATACTGCTATTTGAAATGGTCGATTTTGTCCCCAACAACACTACTGAAATTCATTCACTGACATGTAGCTGCAATTTTGTTTTATAACATTATGCACAAATTTGAACTTTATGCAGGAAGACAGTGACAGTGCAGTTTTCTGTTTAGTGAAATTATATCCATTCATGTCCCGATAAGAAGTGCAATCAGGAAGTCCTCAAATCCAGGTGCCGAATTGAAATGCACAATGCCCATGCTGCTCCACAAGAATTTACAGTTGGTGAGTGACACAAGACCTAGACGGGAACAGTTATACTGGTCAGGATTGTGCGGGGACCAGGGTAGAAAGGCCAAGAGGTTGGGGGCAGTTGTGGGTTATAGGGGGGCACCGCTCTAGTTCCAAGGAAAGAAACTTCCATGAAAGCAAGCCCTTATCTCTGGCTCACACAGCCAGCTGAGCGACTCAATGTCATGTGGGTACAGCTCAGAGGACCGCCTCTAATGCTCACTCTCTCTCTATCTCTCTGTCCATGCTGCTTTCATCAGTCTGGATGGCTTATTCTTTTTGGATTTCTAAAGCAAGACTGAATCAATTTCAGCTCACAGAAGAAGCATGTAAAAATACACAGTGTTATTGCCAATATTTAGCTACATCCTTAAATAATGACATATTTCATCCTCAAGAGTCGAAATTCTTTCTCGTCAAAGGTCTTATCCCGAAGATAAAAATGAGTGAGAACATACAGAATGCTTCTTGTCTATGGGTCGCAGACTGTAAGAGGATATCTTGCCTAAATAATTTCCACCGCTGCCTACTGCATCCACCCTATACTAAGCAAACAATGCTTATTTTTTATTGAATATTATTCATAGAGAGAGTGATACATTGGACCTGATCATATATACACATGCAAAAAACAATCCATGTTTAAAACTTTCAAAGAAGAGGATGTGTACCTGACCTCAAAGCCACAGCTCCAAAAAGTAATAGTGTGGCTCAAAGGTACCAGCTAATTTTGTCTGGGTTTTTCAGTGAGGTAAGTCAGTCAAAACCACTTTTCAGTTGTGGAGAACTGATGTCACTTTTACAACGTACAGTTTTGGCCTCCACACCCTTAACTGACTTAGAGAAAGACCCCTCCCACATGTGGACCTCTGAGGTATAGTTGTCTGCCAATATTTTTCTCTTTTGAGGAAAAGGAACGATAAAAAGCTGACTATATTTTAGTGATCAAAATTGTAAAAGCTGACAAGACATTAATGTACCAACCCCAACGTAGTCTCATGAAAACTCGATGGCGAAATCATAAAATATTTCTGGCTCGTACAGCAGAATTTCAAATCAATACACTACAGGCATAATATTTTAGCTAGCCTCCCATCCAACACTTTATTTGAGGAAAAGAAATGTGGTGGACCAACTTTATATTTGGTATCTTTAACTACTATGTACTTAAGCATTTGATACAATGTTCTTGTTATGTATGTACAGTTGAAGTCAGAAGTTTACATACACTTAGGTTGAAGTCATTAAAACTCATTTTTTAACCACTCCACATATTTCATATTAGCATAGTTTT
This sequence comes from Myxocyprinus asiaticus, assembly GCF_019703515.2. NCBI lineage: Eukaryota > Metazoa > Chordata > Actinopteri > Cypriniformes > Catostomidae > Myxocyprinus > Myxocyprinus asiaticus. Next base: position 8,174,988 of record NC_059378.1, on the reverse strand, counting down.
GGCAAGTCATTTAGCATATCTACTTTGTGCACGACACGAGTAATTGTTTACAGACAGATTGTTTCACTTTTAATTGACAATATCACAATTCCAGTAAGTCAGAAGTTTACATACCCTAAGTTAAAGCTGGAGTATGTCATTTATGCGACACTAGTGCAACCGAACGGAATTGCAAAAAAAGCTTTGTTTTTAAAACAGCTTTCTGAATATGCCCCTTGCCTGCAGTTGTTCAAACAGTCAGATAGTCTTGCCCCCAACTCACACCATTGAGTGCACGGGCAGAGTGCACTGAGGTAGGCAGGTATTAGACAGGCAGGTAGGCCATCCAATCATTGCATTTGGGCCGAATGAAATGATTGGACAGGCCTGTGATTGCCACAGATAATGGATTATTATTCTTTTTAGTATCAGAGCATTTGATTTATTGATTGCTGTCAGGTAGCAAAAAGACTTTCAACCAGTTTAACAAAAAATGCTTCTGGTATAAATTGCATACTCTAGCTTTAACTGTGCCTTTAAGCAGCTTGGAAAATTCCAGAAAATTATGTCAAGCCTTTAGGCAATTAGCCAATTAGCTTCTGATAGGATAATTGGAGTCAATTGGAGGTGTACCTGTGGATGTATTTTAAGGCCTACCTTCAAACTCAGTGCCTCTTTGCTTGACATCATGGAAAAATTCAAAAGAAATCAGCCAAGACCTCAGAAAAAAAAATTGTGGACCTCCACAAGTCTGGTTCATCCTTGGGAGCTATTTCCAAACACCTGAAGGTACCATGTTCATCTGTTCAAACAATAGTACACAAGTATAAACACCATGGGACAGATGTTGTTCCTTTAAGACTTTTCAGTGAAGTTATTGGGATTTTAGGTCCTTCTTTGTTGTCTATAGTGAATAGCTCGCTCATGTCAGGATATGTCCCAGAGAAGTTAAAGACTGTAATAGTTCAACCGCTTCTGAAGAAGCCCTCATTAGACCCTTCGGTTGCTAATAACTATAGACCAATCTCAAAATTATCTTTCATCTCAAAAATTTTTAGAGAAGACAGTAGCGAAGCAACTGTTGGAGGTAGTGAAGGATAACAATATTTTGGAGAAATTCAGTCAGGTTTTAGAGAAAACCATGGTACCAATGACTCATTGATGGTGGAGGATGCTGGAGAGTGCCCCATTTTAGTGTTGCTTGATTTAAGTGCAGCGTTTGATACAACTGATCATTCAGATTTAATTGACACACTGAAGAGATGGGTGGGAATATCTGGGGTGGCTTTAGATTGGTTTGTTTCCTATTTGTCTGTTGGAGATGAGATGTCCTCCTCTTCAACAATAAATTGTGGTGTTCCACAAGGATCCCTGTTAGAGACAAACAAAACATCTGTAAACAGCAAACAAAAATGTGTCCGCAGACCATGGACAATGATGCTTTCAACCTGTCAATCACTATGCACGATTTCATAGTGTTGTAGTAGCAGCGAATTATTGAGACTTACTGCCATTTTTAAGCCATCTTGTTCATAACAGTTGTCAGTTGAGTGCGCGTTTCTGCATGATGATGGTCTCAGTAATGCTCATTTGTTATCTTTGGAGGGTGGGGTTTTAGAAAGAGGGGGCGTGGCTAATTCAACGGCTCAAAAATCGCTTACAGCACCTTTAATCAAGTGGTCACGAATATTCAGCAGGTGGTGAGAAATTTGGCCGTCTATTTTGAAACAAATTAAAATTTTGAATATCACATCAGGAAGTTAGTTCAGTCTTTCTTTTTTTATCAGTTAAGGAATATTTCTAAGGTGCAGGGCCAGATTAACAACTGAGAGGCTCTTCCTTTGAGTGAAATAATCAACTACATCATTAAAGTCCATAGCTCTGACCAAATCAGTTTCAGTTGCCATTAATGACAAGGATGTGAGACACTTCTGACCCATTTGCGTTCTCAATTCATTTTTCACATGTCACAACGTTCCCCTTCACAATTTGTCACTGGTAACGTAAGAAAGATCCGAAGTGCTATGTAGACGTTTGGAAAAATGGACTCGAGCCCCAGGTCCAAGATTGTTTTCAGCATCTTTGTACATGAGAAGTCTCCATCTAAGAGAAATGACCTAAGCTGCACAAGTTCATCACCAAGGTTGTGGTTCAAGTCAGTTGGATATGCAGAGGACAGCACCTGAGAATGTGCTAGTATGTTGCTGTGTGGTGCCTCCTTATCCATGAACAAGACCCCGAATATATCGGTAAGATGTCTGTATGCTCCAACACAATGATCTAAGCAGCACAGCAGGTTGTCAATGATAGCATAAAATGTACCTATTTTAAATCGATCTCTACCCATCAGGGTCACCTCCTCATTTGTGCTTTCATCTGCAAATGATTTTCGTTTTCTCACATGCCTATTTTCATGTGCATATGTTGTGGCCATACCAGGTATGGCTAGTGCAGCACTTTCAAATGCATCAAACGCATCTCTCTGAACCAAAACAAATGAGCGCAGTGACTTCAAGAGTCAGTTGCCAGAGTGCAGTTCCCAAATTTATTTCACTTCTCTGTAATTCTATACTGGTTGCATTAAATCTCTTCACGATGATGTTCCAAAAGTTTGCCATAAATGCAATCTCGAGTGTGCCCAATTTAGCACCCAAAGACATAGCTTCATTTCTTGTCTCTTTTCTCAGTTTCTGTGTCTGATATTTTATTTAAAATCTCTCTGATACTTTGGTAATTTTTCCACAGCACATTCTCGCACAGTCCATCGTTGCCTGACAAAGATTTAAATGTCGAGTCAATGTAACATCTGCATTGCGAAACACCATTCCCCATCTATGTGAAGATGAGGATCAGAAATTATACAGAGACTGTAATTTATCAGAGTAACTACCTGCCTCTGGGCAGTACTCTACTGCATTCACTCCGACCAGATTTAAGGAGTGAGCGACGCAGGGAATATAGTTCATCAAGAGGTTCTTGTGTTTGAGATGGGCTTGAAGCCCTTGGTATTTCCCAGACATATTCGCTGCATTGTCATAAGACTGGCCTCTGCAATTAGCCAAGTCTAAACCAAGGTTATTGATCAACGAAATCACTGTTTGAGCAAGACCTTCACCAGTGTGACTCTCAATGGGCTGGAATCCCAGAAATCGCTCCACAACACATCCTTCCCTATTGACAAATCAAAAAATAAATGTTAACTGATCGATATAGGACAGGTCTGGGGTAGAATCCACTATGAGTGAAAAATACTTAGCATCAAGTAATTCACTGACGATGGCAATTTTAGATTTTTTGGCCATTAAATCTATGAACTCTTCACAGATAGTTGATGATAAATATGACACAACGCCTCCGCCTTTATTCCCATACTCCTCAAGGTGCGCTGCTAAAAACGGGTCTAACTGAGCGATGAGTTCAAGAATGCCGAGAAAGTTTCTGTTGTGAGGGGAATGTAACAATTCGTCGTCCCCTATAAATGACAAGCCTCACTCCCCAAGAAATTTGACCACAGCTACGACTCTCTTGAGTACTTCATGCCAGTAACGCTTTTCCTCATGGACTTGCTTTTCTAAGCCCGAATTAACTGTGGATGTGCCTCTGGACCTTTTTAATAGTGAAAACATGCATGATTTATACTGCTCGCACCTCTTGTGACTACTGAGACATTCAGGGTGCTTCCAGTCACAAAAGACTTCAACAAATTGGTTGGACTTTGTGGAAAGTAGCCGGCAAGCAAAGCAATATATGTTACCCGCTGATAGAAAATAAATCAACCAGTCTCTAATCACGCTTTAGCCTTTTGGTAAAAGAGAAATCGGCATATCATAAGTGAGAGACCTAGACTTTCCGCCTATCAGTCTATCTCTTGCTGAAGAAGGGTAATGATGCCTGTGATTGTGAAAAGCAGCGGCTCCTCTGTCAATGAGAACAGTTTTCACTTGGTCACTTGACGTATCACCCCACAAAGCAGGGTCAGTAACAGTGTGGCTCCACTCCATTGAATACTGTCCGCTGTCCTGTTCTGATCCCTCATCTTGTACAACTTCCTTGTTCTTACTCCCGGTGTCCTCTGTGACTGCCTCTGTACTCTCCTCTTCACACACTGATCTCTCCCTGATATTGCCTGCTGTACCTGTCAAACCATAAACAGTTTTTTTTTTTTTTTATTCACTCAAATATTTTAGCCTATTTTTTAAGATTTACAAATTTGAATTTTGTAACAAAATTCCATCAAACTGAACTGAGTAATCTTTAACAAATATAAATAAATAAAAATAGCATATATTTAAGTTTTATTAATTTAAGTTTGCTAAAGATTACTCAATTCATTTTGATGGAATTTTATTATAAAATTCAAATGCGTAAATCTTAAAAATAGGCTAAAATATTTTTTGAAGGAAAATAAAAACAATCGAAAGTTTTACTAAAATATTATAGATGTAGGGCTGTGCAATTAATCGCAATCTCAACAGAGTTGCAATATGAGCAAGTTACATTTTTTAAATGGCAGCAAGTTGGGGGCCTGGGTAGCTCAGTGGTAAAATACGCTGGCAGTTTGAATCCCAGGGCATGCTGAGTGACTCCAGCCAGGTCTCCTAAGCAACCAAATTGGCCCAGTTGCTAGGGAGGGTAGAGTCACATGTGGTAACCTCCTCGTGTTTGCTATAATGTGATTCGTTCTTGGTGGGGCATGTGGTGAGTTGAGCGTGGTTGCTACGGTGGATGGCGTGAAGCCTCCACATGAGCTATGTCTCCATGGCAACGCGCTCAAGCCACATGATAAGATGCGCAGGTTGACGGTCTCAGACGCGGAGGCAACTGGGATTCGTCCTCCGCCACCCGGACTGAGGCGAATCACTACGCGACCAGAAGGACTTAGAGCGCACTGAGAATTGGGCATTCCAAATTGGGAGGAAAAATAAATAAATAATAATAATTTGGCAGCAAGTTGCAAATCACTGCAAAAACAGACCTTAAATCGGGAAGGTGATTAAAGAATAGCTTAGAGGAAAAAAAACTATAACTAATGCTATTATCTATAATTTAAGCAAAGACTATTTTCCCTCCTGAAATGTGTTTTTGAACAATGAAATGCATTTTTGAATGTAAGGAAAAACCATTTACCAAAATCACAATTAAAATCGCAATTGCAATATCTAGCTTTTTTGTCCAAACTGCACAGATAGCTAGCTTACTTACTCTCATCTTGTACATGCTCGTCATCCTTACTCTCTTTCTCCTCTGTCCCTGTGTCGTCACTCCCTATGGCCTCCTCATCACGCACTGATCTCGCCCTGAAATTGCCTGCTGTCCCTGTCACACCATAAACAGTTTTATTAAGTCAAAGACAGCTAGCTTGTCTAACTATGGGAAGCTAAAATATGATAGATAGATAGATAGAAAGATAGATAGCTTATCGATGGGGCTGGTGTCAACTTATTTTCCTTGTTTACATATATATATAATTTGAGATGTTTGACACTGCTGCCAACACTGCAGTCTCTCTTGCTTTTCTTTCTTTACTTTTCTTTTTTGGCTCCACTACAGCATTGATGAAACTCCATTATTATATTCATACCCCAACAAACCGAACATGAATATGAACTACCACTAATGTGAAAAATGGGCTCTAATTGGTCCATACTGTTCCTGGGAAACGAAAGCCAATAAGAGGCTATTTATTTATAACATTTTCATAAAAATGCCATCCAACTGGCTAAGAGAAAGCAAACGCATCTCAGACCGAATCTCTTCTAGCGGGATTCCGCTATAGCAGAACGCTGCGTTAATTATTTCCTCTCGTCAGCCGGAGGCCCTTAGACATCAGAGGACCCTGGGCACCGGCCCAATCGGCCTGGTTGTTGATCCGGCCTTGCCAAGGTGAGACATATTTTGAGTTTTAGGGATACAGAGAAGCTTATTCATGCTTTTATTTTGTCTCGCCTATATTATTGTAATGCACTTTTTTCAACTTTAAATCAACGCACTTTAGCACGGCTACAATCAATGCAAAATGCTGCAGCGTTTTGACACAAACTAGGTCTTTTAATCATGTTACTCAAGTTTTAGCTTCTTTGCATGGTTACTAATTCATTTTAGGGTTAATTGATTAATTACATATAAAGCATTACATTGTTTGGCACCAGATTATTTAGCAGAACTTTTAATACCTTACGAAACAGTTAGACCTGTTAGATCTTCCTGTCGTGAGCTGCTGGCTGTTCCAAGATCTAGATACAAAACAAAAGGTGATAAAACATTTGTAGTGAAGGCCCCGTGATTATGGAACAGCTTGCCCTGGGACATTAGATCTGCTGGATATGTGTCTGTTTTTAAGTCTCATTTAAAAACTCATTTGTATAAACTTGCTTTTACTACTTTGTAAATGTATTGTTTTTACCTGTATTTTTACTGAGTGTGTTTTAAATTGATGTTTTGTGAAGCACTGTGTCCTTGTTTTAGTAAGTGTTTTGATTTTATATTTGTGAAGCACTTTGTGCTAAATTGCTAAAAGGTGCTATATAAATACAGTTATTATTATTATTATTATTATTATTATTATTATTATTATTATTAATATTATAAGAAAAAAAACATCTGGGTTTGGAATGAGTCAATGGAAGTGTATATATAAGTTTATTAACAAACATCTGTCATTTGTAATGCATAAATAATTATGGAATAAGTTATCAAATTGGTCCCACTTTATCTTAGGTGTCTTTAACTACTATGTACTACAATTAAAATATATACAATACAATGTAATTATTGTGTAACTACATGTTGTTCTGCAAAATTTTCACAAGATTCACATTTGCTGCTACTGAGATTGAGTTACGGGTAGGTTTAAGGGGAAGGATTTAGGATAAGGGTTGGGGGTAGGGATAGGTTTAGGGTTTGGGTAAGAAGATAGACTTCATGGTTAGGTTTAGGTCTGGGGTTAAACGTAGGAAAAATATTCCTGTAACAGTGAGCATTTGGATTGAGTCAAGAGAAAATTCACACCCCAATTTTTCTTTAGTATCTACAATGTGTTTCTGATCCTGGTGAATTCCACTACAAACTTTCCAAATCGTTGTCAGCGTCAGCCCCTTTTTAAAAAATAAAATAAAATACACAGTACTGAATAATGCAGCAATGCTCAAGTATTTTCAAATATTACATCATGGTCTTCTATATACTGCAGAACAAGTGTAATGTCATACATTTTTGTTAACTTACACCAAAACACTGACACAGCCGCACCTGTTTAGTTTAGCAAGGCGTTTGTTTACCTTACACTGAAAATGTGGTTAACCATTACCTACTTTGCCATGTTTTTTTATGGATCAGTGTGGGACATAACAGACTGTGGTGAAGTCTGAAATGCAGCAATGGGAAGTGTTTTCTAAGATGAGTTCCTTCATGACCTCCCTTCATTGAAGACAGCTTTTGGTTATAGTTAACATGACTGAGTGGAGCACACAACACTTGAAAGTGATTCTTATCGGGAACTCAGGGTGAGTCTCTCTGCCTTAGAAATTGGTTTTTAATGATCTCGTATAAAAGCCTATTAATTCTGTGTATGTGTGTGCACATGTAGGCACACATGGGTTTTTGCATAAAAAGGCGATATGAACAACAGTAGCTTTGCTAATTTCACAATACAGTCTGACACTTTTGCAAAAACAAGCAATATTGTTAACATTGTTCTGATGTGCTACAGGTTACAGTGACCCACAATTGTTTGATTCATAGACATTTACAGTATGTGTGAGTCTGAACAAAGACATAGAGATGGTAAATGAGGAAGTAAAGAAAGAAACTAAAAGCAATGTTACTTTCTGAAGTTGAAGACTTTGTCACCAGCTGTCTGCTTTTGTTTCAAAAGAGAATTGCAAAACTGCTGAGGCATCTGGTTCTGTAACTCAATTAGGATGTTGTACTGTAGATACTCGGGAATATATTATACTACAAGCAAAAAGTTTGGACACTCCAACTCATTCTTTATTATAACATGTTTTCCGCATTTTAGAACATTAGTAAAGTCATCCAAACTATGAAATGACACAAATAGAAGTATAGGAATTATGACCAAAAAAAAAAAAAAAAAAAACTATTATTGATTCTTCAATGCAGCAAACCAGTAGCAACCAGCTGGACACTTATTGGCTGATTTTCCTTCACCATTTTTTTTTTTTTTTTTAATCATTAAAGTTTCAGTTTTGTAAATACATACGTAGTCACAATTTACAATCACCTACAAAACTATTTTCAGGCTTTTAAGCACAAGCCTTTAGATCAAAAGATTTTTTAATATCTTAAGGAACATAAATTCAGTGAACTATGTCCAAACTTTTTACTGAGTACTGTAGTTTCAGTTAATTCTCTGGTCAATAAAAATGTTTTCCCCATTTCTTTTTGTGTAAACAGAGTGGGAAAATCTTCATTCATGACACGGTTTGTTGACCATCGTTTTACTAATTTGTACCGTGCCACCATCGGGTTAGATTTCCTTACTAAAGAAATCACCATTGATAAAAGATCAGCAATTCTTCAGGTGAGAAATTTACATCCATTTACAACCAAATTTACAACCAACATTTTTAAAAATCAAAGCCAGGTCCACCTTTCAAATTGGTGTGTGGAGTATCTTAAAATAGTTCACTCAAAGGTGGAGCAAATAACGTTGCTCATCTCCTAACAAGGTCACATGTCAAGGTCTGGGTAGATTAGATGGTAAGCGAACAATTAGTTCTCGTAGTCAACGTGTTGAATGCAGGAGAAATGGGCAGGAGTAAAGACCTGAGTGACTCTGACAAGAGTCAAATTGTTATGGCCAAACGACTGGGTCAGAGCATCTCTGAAACAACAAGGCTTGTAGAGTGCTCCCAGACAGCAGTGGTGAGTATCTACCGACAGTGGTCCAAGGAGGGACAAACCACAAACCGGCAACAGGGGGTTGGGGCCCAAGGCTCATCGATGTGCAAGGGCAACGAAGGCTATCTCGTCTGGTCTGAACCAACAGAAGGTCTACTGTGGCACAAGTCACATACAATTGTAATGATGGTTACAGGAGGAATGTGTCACAACACACAGTGCATCGCATCCTGCTGCGTATGGGGCTGCGTCGCTGCAGACCGGTCAGAGTGCCCATGATGACCCCAGTCCACCGTCAAAAGCGCCTACAATGGGCACGAGAGCGTCGGAACTGGACCTTGGCGCAATGGAAGAATGTAGCCCGGGTCCCGTTTTCTTTTACATCATGTGGACGGCCATGTAGGTGAGTGCCATTTACCTAGGATGCACTGTGGGAAGACGACAAGCCGGTGGAGGGAGTGTGATGCTCTGGGCAATGTTCTGCTGGGAAACCCTGGGTCCGGCCATTCATGTGGATGTCAATTTGACACATGCCACCTGACCTAAACATCATTGCAGACCAGGTACAACCCTTCATGGCAATGGTATTCCCTGATGGCAGTGGCCTCTTGCAGCAGGATAATGCGCCCTGCCACACTCTTGATGAAGACAATGAAGATCCAAATTCCCCAGATCTCAATCTGATTGAGCATCTGTGGGATGTGCTGGACCAACAAGTCTGATCCACGGTGGCTCCACCTCGCAACTTACAGGACTTGAAGGATCTGCTGTTAACGTCCTGGTGCCAGATACCACAGGACACCTTCAGGGGTCTTGTAGAGTCCATGCCTCGGCGGGACGGTGCTGTTTTGGCGGTATGTGGAGGACCAACAGCATATTAAGCAGGTGGTCATAATGTTTTAGCTCATCAGTGTACATATACACTCATCATTCTATTTCTTAAAAAAAAAAAAAAAAAAAAAAAAACATAATTCAAGGTTGCAGTGAGGCACTTACAATGGAAGTGAATGGGGCAAATTTTGGGAGGGTTTTAAGCCTAAATGTGAAGCTTATAATTTTTTTTTAACTTTTACATAATTTCTGTTAATGTGTGTATTATTTGAGCTATAAAGTTGTTTAAATCATTGTTATAGGGTTACAGCGTTAGTTTGTCATGGCAACTAAGTTGAAATATTGCATAACTACACAGAAAAGGTTAGTAAGTGATTTTATCACACTAAAATCATGTTAACACACATATTGTTTACATCTTGTGGCTATACTTTTGAGTATAGTGCCTCACTGTAACCCAGATTTAAAGAAAAGAAGGGACAAGTCGAAAAAAATTTTTTTTTGGTAATCAACAATATGCCACAAAGGCTGTCGATTGAGCTTAACTTGAATATTCCTTTAAAGTAAGCAGTATCCAGTTGGTAGTGTGATCTCAACATGGCGACCACAGAGGCGGCGGCCCAGTTCCGTTCAAAATAAAAAAAAATTTAATAAGCTACTAATGTGACTGGATTCTTTCAGCTCATGATTGTAAACATGTTTTTTATTATTATTATTTAAGTACTATTAATTTCTTTAGGGGTTAGACGTTTTTAAAGAGGAAAAATACATTATTCACGTATAAAAGGGTTAGGTCTCAAATGACAATACTGAAAGATCTCTCATTAGCAACAAATGGTGTCATGCAGCACTGTTTTTACCCCAGATCTGGGACACTGCAGGCACGGAGAGGTTCCAATCTCTGGGCACCACACTGTATCGTGGAGCTCACTGCTGCCTTCTAGTGTTTGACGTTACATCATCCGCTTCCTTTACGGCACTGGAAGGCTGGAAGAAAGAGTTCCTGTTGCAGGCATGTCCTTCTGACCCCAAAGGATTCCCTTTCATAGTGCTTGGCAATAAAATTGATTTGGAAAATCGTAAGGTAAGTCAGCTCTAGACAACCTGTTCAACTCGGTTTGCAAGCTGAGCTGTAAAATCTCTTCGCGTGGAACTGATGGCAGGATTTGACTCACAGGTGTCACCAAAAGAAGCCCAGCAGTGGTGCAGTGATATCGGTGCAGAATATTATGAATGTAGCGCCAAAGAAGACATTGACGTGGACAAGACTTTTCACAGTGCAGCGCGAGCTGCTTTGCAGTATGTGAGTTTTAAAACATTTCATTATTTCCCTGATAGCAAACATACTGTACATCACCCAGACGTCTATTTAATTTACATCTGGGAGACGTATTTTAGGTTGTTTGCTCGTATGTGACGTTTTCTCTCAGATATCAATAAGACATTCAGCATATGTCTTTGAGACGTTTATGATTTAGATTGTTTGTAAATCTGATGTTTTTAAGAAGATTAGCAGATTTTAAAGGGATATTCCGGGTTCAATACAAGTTAAGCTCAATCGACATGCAGCTGTTGGGGCATAATATATATATATATATATATATATATATATATATAATCCCCTTTCTCCCCAATTTGGAATGCCCAATTCCCACTACTTAGTAGGTCCTCGTGGTGGCACGGTTACTCACCTCAATCTGGGTGGAGGACAAGTCTCAGTTGCCTCCACTTCAGAGACAGTCAGTCCATGCATTTTATCATGTGACTTGCTGTGCATGACACCGCAGAGACTCGCAGCATGTGGAGGCTCATGCTACTCTCCGCAATCCACGCACAACTTACCACGTGCCCCATTGAGAGCAAGAACCACTAATCGCGACCACGAGGAGGTTACCCCATGTGACTCTACCCTCCCTAGCAACCGGGCCAATTTGGTTGCTTAGGAGTCCTGGCTGGACTCACTCAGCACACCCTGAATTCGAACTCGTGACTCCAGGTGTGGTAGTCAGCGTCAATACTCGCTGAGCTACCCAGGCCCCCCGTTGGGGCATAATATAGATTACCATAAAATTTTATTTTGACTTGCCCCTCCTTTGCTTTAAAAAAAGCACAAATCTGGCAGTGAGGCACATACAATGGAAATGTTAAAATACTATTTCAAAAGTAAAAAGATGCAAACAATATGCTTGTTAACATGATTTTAGTGTGACAAAATCGCTTACTAACGTTTTCTGTGTAAAGTCATAGCCAATTTTACAACTTCGTTGCCATGACGATGTAGTCATCTAACCCTAAAATGAATGTAAATGATTAAACATCCTTACAGCTTAAATAATACACAAGTTTTAACAGAAGAATTAAAGTGCTTTTATAAAATTATAAGATTCACATTTCTGCCTTTTAAACCCTCCAAAAATTGGCCCCTGTTCACTTCCATTGGAAGTGCCTCGCTGCAACTTTTTTTTTTAAAGGTGGCACGAGTCTAAATATTTTTTTGTGGTAATCAACATTATGCCACAAATGCTGTCGATTGAGCTTAACTTGTATTGAACCCGGAATATTCCTTTAATTAGAATGCAATGCCAGAGACTATTTAGCAGAGATAGGCCACTTCTATTAAAATGAATGAGAAATTGGAATGCCCAAGGGATGTAGAAAGGAAGTCCCGCCTTACAGGTAAAAGAGACAATCACCTTTTAGATACAGAAAATGCCTTTCAATCAACTCAAGAATGAGCATGCGCAATAGCTAAACAAGCTAGAAAATTGTTAGATTTGAGTGCTGATTTGAAATACGTTCTTTGATCGTAATCTTGAACAACCGTTTTAGAGATTTTGGTGTTCCCCCCCATTCAAGTAGATAGAAGCTGCACTTTCATGACTGGAAATAACTTCCCAGGAGCATTCCAAAGATGGCCTCCAGTGGACTGACTTGCTAGAAATATTTGGGCAATTCTTTCCAGATGAAACGCTCTTAAACAGACATCTCCAAGATGTCCCTTTTAGATCTTTTCATCTGGAAAGCATCACAATCTAATTAACTTCTGCTAAACATCTTTACAAACATTCTAAATCATAAATGTCTCAAAGACATCTGCTGAATGTCTTATTGACATCCAAGACTTACTTATTGACATACGTCTTCAGACATATTGCAGATGAGCAAACAACGTGACAAATTCATCTTCCAGATGTAAACGCACACATCAAATAGACATCTGGGTGATGCACGTGTGCTATCATGGTCGTTTTACTTAAATGTGACTAATTTTTGGTACAGTAGGGCAGAAATGCAGACTACAAAAGAGCTCCAACATCCTTTGTTCCCAGCATTTTATAAAGATGCAGTTTAGAAAAATGTTCACTCTGTATTCACTTTTAATTTTATTTTTAGGTTTTCCATAACCATGGGAACCCTGAGCATTTTCAGAAGATAAATTAAAATTTTGCCTTGGACTATTCACACATTTTACACTATCAAGTTACACTTTTTGTGCCACACTCCCTACAGCTCAAAAGTCATTCTGCAGATATTGAAGACGATATCCAGATTATACAGAATCAACCCAAGACATCAAATGGAAAATGCCACTGTTGAGGCACAGATGTCAACAAAGGACAAAGTCCTCACTGCTGTGACTTCATCCATTTCAAAGTTTATGTGCATGTGTAAAGGACTGACCTGTATATAAAAATAAACGTCAATAACTACTTTATATGAATACTACACTGGGTTATCATTCCTTTATTTCAACTGAAATATCTCCATTTTAATGCAAACGAGCAGACAGTCATTATCTAATCAGCTCTATGAAAAGGTGTTTGATCAAATGTAGCAACTCAAATTCACAATACATTAATGTGGAAGACACTAGGGGGTAGAAAATCTCCCTGCATGAAACTACAATGAATCGGTCAAAATCAATCAGGGAGACCGTATATATATTTGTTTCTTTTATAAGTCAAGACAAAAAAAGGCAATCAGGAGATGACCGACATGTAAAAACATTTAGTTACAGGTAAGTATATAAAAGGCCAAAATGTCATCGTTACCTCTTGTGGTATGAATTAACTATATTACAGTCGAATCCGTACTTGGCTTTAACCAAGAATGAGAACCTCCATCAACTCCCAACATGGAGACAAACGGGTATACATTTAACATTTACTTTGCATACCCCTCAGATAATCAAAGAAAAACAAGGTAGAAATTTAATTAATCTTCACATAGACAACTTCCTTCACAAACTTGGGCAGAAAAAGAAATGTACAAATGTATGTGGTGGAACATGTGGAAAAACGTAAGAGGAAAAGCAAGAGGAAAGGAACAGCTAATTGTTGCTAATAATGGCAGTTTGGTGAGGTGTGGGAAAATTAAAATGTTAAATGTTTTGCGTTTTTACATCTTTAGGTTTGGCATACACAAACACAGAGTTGAAACAAGCGTAGAAATATGCAGTAAACAAAGTAAAAGCCCTTCAGATGTTTAAATCTGTTAACATACTTTCAACTGTAACACATTAACACAAATACAATGTCATTACTTGTGTAGTCAAGAGTCTAACAGAGCATTTGAAGATAGCATGGCCCCTCCAAAAGCTCCTCTTACCACAAATCCTTGAAAACCAATGGGGATGAACAAGAACTTAAAAAAAAAAAAGGAAAAAAGTAGTGGGTTAAAAAATACACACTCACACAAACATACACATAGGAGAAAAGCTTTTAAAAATACAAAAATAAACTACACAAAAGATCTTCGCAGTCTTCGCTCGCTAATTTTTTGTGAAGTTTTCCTTTTTTTTTTTTCGTATGGCAAATCTCAGTTCTATCAAAGTCTCTGTCTGGCCACTAATGAATGTCCTTGGCCATTTCTTTATCTGCAGTTTTGCCTCTCTTTCAGATAAATGCAAAAGTGCACAGTGATGACTTCACCAGGAGGCTGCAGTCCAGAAATAATCCTTGTGCAGATTTTACATCACTGAACAAACTTTCCACAAGTGAAAATATCCTCTCTTGTCTGGAGGACAAGTGCTTCGTTTGTTTCCCCATTTCCATTTTCTCCCCCAACCATGAGAATGACATCAAGACTCATCTCCATTCAGAAATCTTAAACCTATCTAAAACCACCCTGAAGTCCATCACAGGAAAGAGAGTAACTTCAGTTGAACGAAGAAAACTGAACAAACATTGAACAAAATCTTAAAACTGATCTTTGAAACTTCTGAAGCAAAATACATGTGTTGAAAGCAATGGGGTGAGCTGAGTGGAAGACTATACAATGCAAAAAGCTATTTGTTTTTTGTTTAGTTTTTCCATTTCCAAATATGTTGGGTGGAAATATACAAAAAAAAAAAAAAAAAAAAGTGCTTTTCTCCATTCATTCTATTAAAAGAGAAATGCTTATCCTAGAACCAATTATTCTTCATTTTAAACCCAATTTTCTTTCTGATTTTGTGCTGTTTTAATGGATGTTCTGGTTACAGTTGAAGATGTGTTGAAGTCAGATGGAGCGCTAGGAGTTGGGATAAGTCTTCCTGCTTTTGGAGGAAGAATGGAGAGAGGGCATCACTGGTCCATTCTTGCTTTCTTGAGACCAATCCCTTTCCTGTAATACAATGCAATAAAATTATATTATCAACATACTAATATAAGTAAAAAGTCCAGACTGTGACAGGGCCGTCCAGACACAGAGGCTTCAAGATTCCAAATTGAATGAAATCCCAAATGCCGTTTATTGCCTACCCAAATCCTAATAAGAAACAAATATGATTTGGTGCACAACACTGGACTTCAAATTATAAACAACCCATAAATACATTGTGAGATTGACCAGGTTACAATGCTGTATAGTTAAGTAGGCTATTTACCAAATTAAGCTTTTAATAGCCTACATATACTCATAGCACTTTATTAGAAACACTATACTAATACTGGGTAGGGCCTCCCTTTGCTCTCAAAACAGCCTCAATTCTTTGTGGCATGGATACCACAAGATGTTGGAAACATTCCTTTGAGATTCTGGTCCATGTTGACATGATTGTATCATGCAATTTCTGCAGATTTGTCAAGGTGTTCTATTGGATTTAGATCCGGTGACTGGGAAGGCCACTGAAGAACAGTGAACTCACTGGCATGTTCATGTAACCAGTTTGAGACGACTTTTGCTTTGTGACATGGTACATTGTCATGCTGGAAGTAGACATTAGAAGATGGGTAAATTGTGACCATTAAGGGATGTACATGGTCAGCAACAATAGGCTGTGGCATTCAAGTGATGATTGAATGGTATTAAAGGGCCCAAAGTGTGCCAAGAAAACATTCCCCACACCATTACACCACCGCCACCAGCCTGGACTGTTGACACAAGGCAGGTTAGGGCCATGGATTCATGCTGTTGCTGCCAAATTCTGACTCTACCATCTGTGTGCCTCAGCAGAAATAGTTTCTTAAGACCATGCTAAGTTTTTCCAGTCTTCAACTGTCCAGTTTTGGTGAGCCTGTGCCCACTGCAGCCTCAGCTTTCTTTTCTTGGCTGACAGAAGTGGAACCTGACGTGGTCTTCTGCTGTTGTAGCCCATCCGCCTCAAGGTTCGATGTGTTGTGCATTCTGAGATGCTATTCTGCTCACTACAATTGTACAGAGTGGTTATCGGAGTTACCATAGCCTTTGTTAGCTCGAACCAGTCTGGCCATTTTCCGTTGACCTCTCTCATCAACAAGGTGTTTCCGTCCGCAGAATTGCCTTTCACTGAATGTTTTTGTCACCATTCTGAGTAAACTCTAGAGACTGTTGTGTGTGAAAATCCCAGGAGATCAGCAGTTACAGAAATACTCAACCCAGACTGTCTGGCACCAACAATCATGCCACGGTCGAAATCACTGAGATCACATTTTTTCCCCATTCTGATGGTTGATTTGAACATTAACTGAAGCTTCTGGCCCATATCTGCATGATTTTATGTATTGCACTGCTGCCACACGATTGGCTGATTAGATAATCACCTGACTAAGTAGGTGTACAGGTGTCCCTAATAAAGTGCCAAGTGAATGTACAGTATACTCACCAGATGAAGGGTTTTGTCTATATTCATATAATCACCAGATTAGAGGCAGACCAATATATCAGTTTTATCAGTGCCGATAGTTGCTTTTTGAAACTATCGGTAATCAGCAAAAGTCTATTCCGATAGTTTTTTTATGGTTGTAACTTTATTATAGTTCCAGGTTTAAATTAGAGCATCAATGTGGTCTCAGACTTCAGGATTCCAACTTTAAAATGTATGTGTCTTCATGAAAACATGGTTGAGTCATGGACACTCACATATCTGGTGAAGAAACTGCTCTTTTTGGGGCAGGCTTTGCAGAGATGCCCTCTTTGCTGGACTCTATAAAGAAAGGGAAAAAACAGTGTTAACAAACATCAATGCCTGAAACAACAACCTTTTCTTTAACCAAAGAAAAGTGGCACGCTACCTTGCAGCCATCGCACTTGTGTAGCTGGGCCGTAGCCCTTCTCGTTGCGTGCCGCAATGCGGAAGATGATGGCGGGTTTGGTGGTGTAGTCTATGTGAGCGCTGGACAGGCTTGAGGACTGGACCAGACAGGAGGGTTTGGGCCCACAGTAAACACGCATGAAGGCGAGCTGAGCTGGGGCAGAGGTTTTGGCCTCAGTGGTCTGGCTGCTCTGAATGGCCAAATACACAGAATACTCCGTAATCTTTCCTGATGTCACTGATGGAGGCTCCCATGTAAGGTGTGCACCATCTGGACTCTGAGGGAAGAGATAAAGTGAGGGATGATGCTTTTAGCATGTGTGAAAGCTGAGAGTGTCAAGTAATCATAAAAAGCAGCCTATTGTTTTAAACTTCGCCTTGAAAGTACAGTGTGTAATTTCTGCACCAATAGTGCCACTATAGTTTACATGACATTTCAGAACTTCGCTTTCTGCAAAAACCCTGCAATAAATATGTTTTCTTAAGTGCATGTAAACATGAACCATCCCTTTAAGTTGGGATGGGATTGTATTTCAACCTGAAAAATATTACACATGTCACCCTTTTATCATTTCAAAAGATTTTAAAAAGGCACAATGTGCTTTCTTGTAAAAAGAAGTGAGCAAGTGCAAATTAAGATTAAACAGCCCACTCAGCCACACATACCTTGCTTATCTTTATGGCACACGGTGCTCCTGGGAATCCTGGTAAGCAGGTCTTGAAAGCAGATATTTCAGAAAAGGCTCCCCGGCCACATGTGTTTATACCCGCCACTCTGAATTTATAGGCCGTCCCAGGCTGAAGCTCCACCTTCTTCATCTGGCTGTAGTCAGGGATTGTGCCGGAATCATCCTATAACAGAAGTTCTGTCAGAGTACTTACAGACAAACAATGAAACAGTCTTAAAATATCATACCAAGTAGAGGTAGACCGATATATCGGTTTTACCAATTAATCGGTGCCGATAGTTGCTTTTTGGAACTATGCAAGATCTTTTTGGAAAAATCTATGCCGATAGTTTATTTTTAAATTTCTTTCTTTTTTTTTTTATTCCTCATCAATAAACCCCATCTGGTATATATATATTTAAAAACTCTTCATCTGGTGAATATTTTGGCTATTAAAAGATTAATTTGTTATATGTTTGGTTATTATTGAAATTTTGGTTGTACAATAAACTGCTTTTGGGATTTTATTCATTTTGGACTCTTGAAGCCTCAATGTCTGTTCCCTTCATAGGAAGGAAAGACTAAGAAATGTTTTTAATCATTCTTTAAATTGATTATTTTTATTTTTTTACTATCTGCCGATTAATCGGTTATCAGCCTTTTCCACCACCTTAGTTATCGGTATCTGCAAAATCCACTATTGGTCGACCTCTAATACCAAGTACAAACTTACATCAATATAAGCGGAGTTATCTGCAGGCATGTAGAAATGTGTTGCAACCATGTTGGTCACTTTCACAATGCCGACATCAAACCACTGGTTTTCTTTCTTCACTTGAGGTTTGATGGTAACCGTGGGAGGCTTTTGTTTCTGTAGAAAGAACAGCAGATATTAGCTATTCTTTTCCATAGCTGGGCAAGTTATACATGACTACCAATGAAACGCTACTTACCGCAGCCTCAATTCCATTGGCCACTTCAGTGAGAGCCGCCGCTACTTGCAACTTGGCTGGACTGGCGACTACTGCAGGTGCTAAAGTGCTGGATGGAGCCAAGGCTACAAAAGGGAACAAACAGAGCATTCAGAATGTCAAAATATATATGTGAATGGTACGAGTACAGTTTTGTACACAAACACCCTCTCATTCTCTACTGTGATTTTTGTCATATCGCCCATCCTATACAGCACATTCCCTAATATAATGGGTAATGTTAAAGCTTCACACATACTCTCTGCAGAAGTCCGAGACAGCAGTGTAACCACTGCACTTGTGGCAGCGGCAGATATTTCGTTGTGTCCATTGCTCTCTGATGAGGGATCATTTAGGCTGTCAGCCGGAGCCAAGCCCTCAGTGGAGAGAGCAACCTGGACAGCAGCTTGCTGCTGGGCCGCCTGGAGCTGCTGCTGCTGATGAACAAGGGCCGCCAGCTCCTGCTGGGTCAGAACAATGGGTATGGTGTGGGTCTGCTGGTTGTCTCCTCCGGCAACAACTTCACCTGAGTCTGAGGGTAAACCAGATACAAATCATTTTATGCAAATCGAAAAATCAGAAATGGAAGTTGATGGAATAAGTGGCAGAAAAATACATTTTAAATCATTGCATTTGGGGGGATTTGCAATAATAGGCAGAAATTTTACAATTATCACATAACTGTGTGACAGCTATAAATTAAAATATTAAAAACTGCATTTAAAAAAAAAATGATACTGAATTCTCACATCGTTTTCTTGAATAACAATAATATAAATTTAAATATTTATATATTAAACATTATTTTAAAAAATGATGCTGCACATTCATTTTCAACCCATTCTAACTGATGCTTCCAAGAAAGTCATTGTCACAATTTCAACAAAATTTCTCTCTACCTGCTATGCTACCTGGGTGACAATTGCATCAGCTGAATTCACACAACAAGTGTTCAAAACACAGAACACAAAATGTTTAAGTTTGCAAGGCATATAAACTTTGCAAAGCCTTTATATCAATATAAAAATGTTCATGATCGACAAATCTAAGCTGATGGGAATGCAAGAACGAGGGCCTTATTCTTGAGCCCTCTTTAAGAAGTTTAACGCTGAATTTGAACACAATAAGAACATTTGTTGTGGTTTTGTGGACAATGATAATGATGCCTGCAGTACTCACTCATAACAGCCTGCTGTGCTGCTTGTAGTACAGCCTGGATAGCAAGGGCCTGGGCTTCTTCTGTGGCTGCAGCCCGCGCTGCTGCCTCTGCGGCTGCTGTAACTGCTAGCTCCTCTGGGGTCAGACCTGTCACCATCAGCGTTGTGGGCTGTCCATCTGACATCAGCTCTGGGGGCAAGGCCAGCGCCACGGCATCCTGGGATGCTGATGCAGACTCAATGCCCTCCATCTACCAACAAACAGCACAGCCTGATTTCAAATTTTTGTAAACTTTTTTGGTCAAGTTGGATGATTGACACCTAATAAGAGACAACACTCTCATATAATACTTACCATACAATATAAAACTATATTTTGCAGTAACTTGTGTCTAAACATTAACATTGGCTAATGTAATATTAGTTGGATATTAGATCAAACTAACAAAAAAAAAAACATTCACAGCATTTATTGGTCTGGGTGTGGAGATGGGGGCGTGGTCGAGCGACGTTCTGTAGAGAGCAAGGCTGGAAAAGGGAAGCGGTAAGGATTGACACCTGGGGAAATTATCTCTAACAGCTGTTTTGTGTTGCAGTGAGAGCTGGAGAAAGATATAAGGGCAGTCCAGACCGCTGGAAGGGGGAAAGAGAGTGACGCATGAAACAGACCGTGTGTGTGTGGTGTATGTACGCTGAAAAGTGAAACGGCGTGTGTATGCATCTGAAAAGTATGATTAATAAAAAGACTTGTGTGGACTATTCACCTGGCCCCCGCTTCCTCCTTCACAAGTGAGCAAGGGAACCTTTCACACTTGGTTAAAGTAAATTTATAAATGGTTTATGTAAATTTGTAAAATGTATAAATACTTTTAAATAAATTTTTATTTGAAATAAAAAATATTATTATAAATTTACATTAAGATTAATAAATGTTATAAAATAATACGGTTTGTTAAGGTGAGATCTAATGAATTAGCTAATGTTAATGTTTAGAACCTTATTGAAAATTGATGCATTATGAACAAACTTACAACTACTAATGAACAACAGTATATAAATAAGCAAATTTTTTATTAAAACATTTACAGCATTTATTAATCTTGGTTAATGTAAATGTATGAATGGTTAATGTATAAATATACCTCTTTTATATTTATAAATGTTTATACAAAATGTAAAAATATACATTTGTGCTTTATTAGTTCTAGTCCATAATGTATTAATTTTCAGAGCGCTCTGTTTAATATGCGCTCATTTATAGAAGCTCTTAACAGAACTGTTGGTTTTCTTAAAGAGACAGTACCAATTTCAGCATGTGTTCTACAAATCAATGTAAATATTTGTAAATAGTATAAATTTTGCATTAAACAATATGTAATCAATTATATTAAATATAATATATTTATTGAAGGAATACATGGATTTGTAAATTTAAAAAAATCTAAAATGTGACAAACGATTAAAAACCAAATATTATTTGTAAAATTTATATTTTCATAATGTTCCAAGTAAGATGGTCCCCTGTATAGTAAATAGCATAAGCTGGGAGAATATTTCTTTCATATGTAAGCAAAATGGACATTATAACGGAAATACTCCCATATGAATCGACTTCAATACCGAATTGAAAGCTTGTGAATCAGAATCAGGAAATCTGTATCAATACCCACCCCTAATCTTGTTAAATATAAGATTTATAAACAAACTATTGTTCATTATTAGTTCAAACTAGGTTCATAATACATTTACTAATTTTAACAAATACAACTTCAAAATGTTACAAATGTATTAGCATTTACAGAAAATGTGGGAATGATTGACTGTACCTCTGCTACTGGTAGCTGCACCAGAGCCGTCTCTCCCTCTGCTATGCCAGAAGCATCGTGCTCCATGGGCTCAGCGGCCTCTGCCTCCATGGCCACAGCCTGAGCTTCTCCCTGGAAGTCACTCGGCATGGCCGCTGCCTCCGCCTGGAAGTCACTCGGCATAGCCGCTGCCCCTGCTTCCGTCTGGAACTCTGCCTGCATGGTGAATGCCTCTGTCTCAGCCTGGCCTTCTGTCTGCAAGGACTCTGCCTCCGAGCTTTCCAGAACAACAGGCTCTGCAATTGCCTCTGAGGAAGACTCGGTGATTGAAGAGATAGACTGCAGGAGAAGGACAGAACAAACAAACAATGAAGCTTACAAATCAGGAGCTCACTCTAATCCATTACAGAATAAAACGGTATTAAAATGGCTCAACATCGGTTAGGAGGACTAGTAGTGTCTGCTGCTCTCTGACGCTTAGATGTCGCTTAAGATGCGTTTTGGGCGATCCGTTTGAAACGGGACGATGCCACCAGGGTTTTTAATTTTGTTTTGTGTTTTGGTTTTCAATTTCAGCTTCATACGAGTTATTTTTAATGGTGCATATATCAATCATAGTTTTTTGTTTTATCAATTGTTGTTGAACAGTTGAAGTGTTATCTGCCTGTAATGACACTTGATCCAAAACAACTCATGCTCAAAATAAGACCATCAAAGTTTAAGTCAAAATTGTATTTGTCAAATTCACAACAACACGGCATACTGCAGCACTTACTGACATGAACAAAATGTGCTATAAATGTTCCATTGCCGATACACTTAGCAGTGACTACTCTGACATCTCTGCAGCATTTATCAGCAGCATGGACTAAAACCAATGTGTCAGACGGCCCGTACCAGAGAACAAGTAGTCACTTATTTATCAAAGTTTACGAAGTTCATGGGATGAAATATATTCAGAAGTTTTGTTTGAGGTCAACTAAATTAGGCTCCAAAGACAGCAGCACCCTTATTTACCGATCGTGCTAGAGGAAGGCCGATATATCGGTTTCACCGATTAACTGGTGCAGATAGTTGCTTTTTGGAACAATCGTTTTTTTTGGAGAAAAAAACCTATGCCCATACTTTTTTTTTTCTTCAAGTTTTCTAAATTGAAGCAAGGGCATACAAAGACAAATGCTCCCAATTTAATATCTTGGGATGGATACACACACACACACACACACACACACACCACTTACAGCACCTATAACAATAATAACCTTGGTGTAAACGGGTTCCGAAACATTTTAAAATGTATCCACTTCAACCACATGCGAGGTAGTCTGATGGATAAAATGAAATGCTGCCCTACGACATTTTTTCTTGTTAAATATTCTGACTCAGAAGTACATCAGATTACCAAAGTAAAGGGGGTTGCAAATGGCATTCCACATTTACTGTAAAACCTAGTGAACATTGCATTAGTAAAATATTTATTTGTTTTTAATGCCATGTCAGCTTCTATGGCTATTTTGATGGTGAAATCCAGGTTAAAAAATAAAAACAGGAAAAAAACCCAAGTAAAATCCATTTTAAATAATTTTAAAACTGATTCTGCACCGACTTTGTTCAAAACCATGTAAAAGGTGTCAGCAGAATGAAACAAGTGGATGAGAAATACCACAGTCCAATAAAAATAAATTTGATAAAGAGTGGATTCTGGCAAAAAGCACAAATAGGGGGGAATCTTTGCCTTATAGCAAATAGGTGCGTGCAAGTGCATTGGGAAAATAAATCAGACACCATTAAATACAAGCACAGAGTTGTCAGGCATGTTAAAACATAGGACACTCACTGGAACAGATGGTCCTGGTAGAGGTGTTGCCTGGGTGACTGTGGTGATGGCTCTACTCTGGGGTGCTACAGTGGACGGCACCTCTGTGTTGGTGGTAGATTCTGATGCTTCACCAGTCTGTTGGTCTGAATGCACAAAAAATCATTACCATAAACCTTTAAAGACAAAAAAGAATTGAGAGTGTGTTTGAAAACTAGCCACTTTCACGCATGAAACCAACTAAACTGCCAGACTAAATTCGCCAGTAAAGGAATCACGTTATTTCTCACAAGCAGTGGCTTTCCGTTTAATATGTATTGCTACAACCACTAAAATGCCATTTAAAGCACGTCTTATTCATTTAAACATGCATCCATTTTGACAACATTTCTTGACACAACGAAGATAGTTAAACCAAGATTAGATTTTCAACCCGAGTCACCAGTATATGCCTTAGTAATTATGTGAGAACGTGTTATGTAAGAATGTTCAGACTGTTAAAGTTGCAGCTGTGTTCACACAGCATCAATATGGACACATGTAACAATGTAACAACCAGAGGTTGCACTATAAAAAAATATCTTTTTTTACATTTATTATCATGCAGTAACAAACTAGTCTTGTGTAGCCAGACCTTTGACTAAAACGGCTAAGGTCTGGGATTTATAGCAGCTTCAATTGGTCAAGAACTGCCCAGTTAGACAATAAAAAGCTTCTAACTGACATGTAAAGCGATGTCATAGTTTGTTTAGTTATCACGTGCTGTTTAGGGGCGGGGTTATCAGAGATATATCATTCCATAATAAAAGATCATCATGGGGAAAGATATAATTCATTTAATGTGTGCATGTGTACGTGAGCAGGACACTTATTTCAGTGATATAAATAGTGTAAAAAGGCAAATAGCGGAAAATGAGTCTAAGTACAGCACTACAGTACAGCATTATAGAGAATTTCACAGACATAACCAAGTAAACAAAGAAGAATATGCAGCTCTGCTCATGAATATCTGCTTTACTTTCAGCTACATGCCTTAAACGAAACTCAGAATATCTTTAAATGATTTAATGTCACTAACCTGGCAAACTTGGACAAATCCGGTGATTATTTCGCCCTTAAAAGCATTCATTGTATCAACGTGGAACCTTGTGAACACAATTCTGTTTCCAGGCGGACTGATGAAAAGTCCTATGTGCTTCTACTCACAGAAGTTCCATCAAACTAGCCAATCAGATTTGCCCTGAGTGGTTCTAGAAAGCATTTTCCAATTTTGTGTGCTTTGCGCATCAGACGGTTAGTGTACGGACTGTGGATGGTCCATGGGTGCGAGTATAGGTCTCTGCTGAACAATAATGGGTGTTTCCCAATCTGTGGCCGTTTTCAAACTGGGATGGGCATTTCTAAACTATCCAATGAAAGTAGGGAATCTCAATGTAGTAGGCAAATCGTGTAAATCAGTTCAAAAATGCCCATCCCGGTTTGAAACTTTAAAAGAGACACATACTCTCAGGTGTAAATGGCAATGGCCCTGTCTACTCGTAATCGGATTGCCGAAATGCATCTTAATACCAGGCAATAAACAAGGCACAGACACACACAGCGGAATGCACTAGGTTAAAATGGTTTTCTTGTATCTTTTTTGTCTGTCAAAATGACAAAGCATTTGGAATGATCTGTTACTGCAGCTGTATGTGTAAAGCTCTACTGAAAATCTTCTACAAATCTACACAGAGAGAATGAAGTACCTGTTCCCTCATCTGTCTCCATAGTGCAGGTGGCAGTGGTGGCCGTGTTGGTTGTACCGGTCTCGTGGGTCTCACAGGGTGGGTTTGAGCAAACCCTCTGAACTGTTCCTGCTTGGTCGCCACCCATGTTAGATGAAGCTGTAGTAGCCGTGTTGGTGGTGCCAGTTTCGTGGGTCTCACAAGGTGGGTTGGAGCACACCCTCTGAACTGTTCCTGCTTGGTCACCACCCATGTTAGATGAAGCTGTAGTAGCCGTGTTGGTGGTGCCAGTTTCGTGGGTCTCACAAGGTGGGTTGGAGCACACCCTCTGAACTGTTCCTGCTTGGTCGCCACCCATGTTAGATGAAGCTGTAGTAGCCGTGTTGGTGGTGCCAGTTTCGTGGGTCTCACAAGGTGGGTTGGAGCACACCCTCTGAACTGTTCCTGCTTGGTCGCCACCCATGTTAGATGAAGCTGTAGTAGCCGTGTTGGTGGTGCCCGTTTCATGGGTCTCACAAGGTGGGTTGGAACACACCCTCTGCACTGTGCCAGTAGGGGCAGTACCCATATTTGAGGATGCTGTAGTTGCTGTGTTGGTGGTGCCCGTTTCGTGGGTCTCACAAGGTGGGTTGGAGCACACCCTCTGCGCAGTGGAAGTAAGGGCAGTGCCCATATTTGAAGATGCTGTAGTTGCTGTGTTGGTGGTGCCCGTTTCGTGGGTTTCACATGGTGGGTTTGAACACACCCTATGAACAGTGCCCATGTTGGCAGATGCTGTGGTGGCAGTGTTGGTGGTACCCGTCTCGTGAGTCTCACATGGAGGGTTGGAGCACACTAGAGTAACACTGCCGGAGGCATCAGCTGCCCCGGACTCAGTAGAGGCAGACTGCTCCGAGTTGGGTGAGGCCAAAAAGGAAACAGGCAGGTCTTGGCCAGGTTGAGCCTCCACACCACTGGGTGTAGTTATGAGTGTCACCTGGGTGGGCTGAAGAAAGGATGACATGAGGTTATTTGCTATTATTATTATTATTATTATACATGTCGACATAATACCAGCCACCCTGCTCTCTTTATATCTGTAACGGCCATTAAATTCCATATGGATTGACCTCTACAGGAGATGTAAACAAGTTGTTGTGTAGTGGTAATGTTGTGGTTTTACTCTAAACACTGTGTTCTGAAAAGTGAACATTGAACAGGTCAGAGAAGAGTATCTGGTCACAACCTGCATGGTGGAAGGGATGGTGGTCATGTTGCCCTGAGCAGTGGACACAGTGCTGGCATTTATGACCTGGCTGGAGAGGGTGGCAATCGTGCCCAGGGTGGTGATGGGGGTTGCCAAGGTGGCATTGGCACTGGCTACGCTTCCTCCTGCTAAGCTGGAAGAAACTGTTCCAGTGACTGTGCCAAGGGTTGTTACACCTTTGAAAGAAGAGATACGTGGTGAGAGGGTCATACTTCATAAACATTTATAACAGCGTTTGCTTAATTACACTTGTCAAAGAGACGTATACTGTCTTACAAATGTAAGAAACAGTAAAATTACTTTATAGGTACATATCCTTACCAGTTGTTCCCTTGACAACCAATGTGGTTACATTTGGTTTGACCCCAGATATTGGCGAAACAAGACGCATTCCTCCCATTGGCACAGTGCGAAGAATAGTACCGGGCTGGCCTGGAGCCCCCTTCAAAACAACCTATCAAGGAGGTGGAAAAAAGAAAGAAAACAATCCAGGTAAGAAAGTGGACCCAAGGACTCCATGTTTCTCATGACGCACCAAATATTAGGGTGACTGATCCCCCCCATCCCCCAGTCCCAATACCTGTGTAAGGCCTTGCTGGCCTGTTGCTGTACCAATCTTAGGCATTGCAGTAATGATTTTGCCAGGAGTTCCAGATGTCATCATCTTGGAGGTAATGATGGTGATGGGGCTCTTTACCCCTGTACTACTAGTTACACCTAAAATTCCAAAAGAGACTCAAAATTATTATTATTCTAATTTCCAATAACGCAAAATTGGCACAGAAAACGGACACTTCTTGACAAAAGATATGGATCTTTTTTACCTGCAGCTCCCTGTTGTAAAGCTGACATGGGTATTGTTTTGAAAATAGTGGTGGTGCCTGGCTTGGTGGTGGTACTGGGGGACATGCCACTGAAGCCCAGGATGGTGGGCTTGTTTCCTGTGCCACCTGCTTGAGAGGTGGTAATTATGGTGGTTGGTTTTCCATCAGCAGACGTTACAAGCTTGAAAATTGTGCCGGGAGGCAGGGGACCCTTTGTCTGTGGAATCAGAAAAGTTAGGATTATTTAAAATTTGGGACGTGCCCATAGCCAAATACCATATTTGGGAAGGCACAAATAATGACGTCAAAATGAATAACGAATTCTTCCGAATAACAGAAAAATCATTTTAACTGATTTCCTAGTTTTTTGGCCATTTAAATAAACTCTAGGCCTGATCACTTAGAATTAGTAGTAGTAATAGCACATTTTTCCTAAACAAGCCATATATTTTGAGGTGTCATTCACAGTCAAAGCATAAACAAGACGAGTTACATTTAATAGTTTGAGCAAAGATAATAGTAATGCTGCCTTAGCAAACACCACTAATAATAAGAGATAAACATCACTCATAAGATGTCTTCAGATACTTAATGTCTAGGTTGTGTTATTTAGGCTTAGCTTCACTTGTGTTTAATTTACCTGTATAATCTGAGTCAGTGGGTTGGAGGAGGCCTGGCCAGTCACAGCAGATGTCTGCACTGGTTTGGTCTGCACCACTGACATAACCTTACCCAAGTTAGAGAACTAAACAAAAAGAGAAAATAAACAGAGGTATATAGGGGCCTTTGTTCAATATCATTTTCAACATTGTTCAATATCATTTTGTATAATTGCTGTACCAGTGTGCCACTTCCTCCCATGGAAAGTGGGCTCTTGACGAGAGTGATGGTCTTGGTAACCCCGCCCACCATAGTGGTCACAACCTGAGCCTGCTGAGCTACGGTAACTGTGCCTGACTTGTGCACCGTAATGATGGGCCGGGCAACTGTAGTGGGACTGGACACTGTTGGACTGCCCACTTGGGCAGCGGCAGACTTCAGCATGCGAGTGGCAGGGTTGCTTACCTACAGCAATTCAATTAAATGTCATGAGATTAGGACTGGGGGAAATTGCAGTACATACTTTGGTACGACCAATAACCAATTAATCGTCCGATGTCTTGGTCTTTACATACTGTGACAGATTTAATAATTACCAAATTAAGCCCTTTACAGCCTATATATATATATATATATATATATATATATATATATATATATATATATATATATATTCACCAGATGAAGAGTTTTTTTGTGTGTGTGTGTATATAGACAATACATTCAGAAAGTATTCATTCTGTTCACATTTTATGTTGCAGCCTTACACTAAAATGCTTTCAATATTTATTTATTTTTTCACATCAATCTACAATCCATACCCTATAATAACAAAGCAAAAAACTGATTTTTGTTAACTTTGCAAATTTATAAAAAAAAACAAAAAAAAAACTGAAATATCACATTGACAAGTATTCAGACTCTTCACTCAGTACTTAGTTGAAGCACCTTTGGCAGCGATTACGGCCTCAAGTCTTTTTAGGTATGATGTGACAAGCTTTGCACACCTGGATTTGGGGATTTTCTGCCATTCTTCTCTGCAGATCCTCTCAAGCTTTGTCAGGTTGGATGGGGACCGTCGGTGGACAGCCATTTTCAGGTCTCTCCAGAGATGTTCGATTGGGTTCTAGTCTGGGCTCTGACTGTGCCACTCAAGGACAATCACAGAGTTATCCCTAAGCCAATCTTACATTGTCTTGGCTGTGTGCTTAGGGTCATTGTCCTGTTGGAAGGTGAACCTTCGGCCCAGTCTGAGGTCCTGAGCACTCTGGACCAGGTTTTCATTAAGGATATCTCTATATTTTGCTGTGTTCAGTTTTCCTTGAACCCTGACCAGTCCCCGCCCCTGAAAAACACCCCCACAGCATGATGCGACCACCACCATGCTTAACCGTTGGGATGGTACTGCGCAGATGATGAGCGATGCCTGGTTTCCTCCAGACATGACGATTGGAATTGAGGCCAAACAGTTCAATCTTCATTTCATCAGACCAGAGAATCTTGTTTCTCACAGTCTGAGAGTCCTTTAGGTGCTTTTTTACGTGTCTTACACTGAGGAGAGGCTTCTGTCTGGCCACTCTGCCATAAAGCCCAGATCGGTGGAGTGTTGCAGTGATGGTTGTCCTTCTGCAAGTCCCTCCCATCTCCACACATGATCAATGGAGCTCAACCAGAGTGATCATCGGGTTCTTGGTCACCTCTCTTACCAAGGACCTTCTCCCACGATTGCACAGTTTGGCCGGGCAGCCAGTTCTAAGAAGAGTCCTTGTTGTTCCAAATTTCTTCCATTTAAGAATTATGGAGGCCACTGTGCTCTTGGGAACCTTCAATGCAGCAGATTTCTTTTTTGTGTAGCCTTCCACAGATCTGTGCCTCGACACAATTCTGTCCCTGAGCTCTGCAGGCAGTTCCTTTGACCTCATGGCTTGTTTTTTTGCTCTGATATGAATTTTCAGCTGTGAGACCTTATATAGGTAGGTGTGTGCCTTTTCAAATCATGTCCAGTCAAATGAATTTGCCACAGGTGGACTCCAATCAAAGTGTAGATACATCTCAAAGACGATCAAGAGAAATGGGATGCACCTGAGCTAAATTTCAAGCAAAGGGTCTGAATACTTATGTCAATGTGATATTTAAGTGTTTCCTTTTTAATAAATTTGCAAAGTTATCAAAAATCTGGTTTTTGCTTTGTCATTATGGGGTATGGAGTGTAGATTGATGAGAATTTATTTTAGCATAAGGCTGGAACACAAAATGTGAAAAAATTAAGGGGTCTGAATACTTTCTGAATGCACTATATTTATACACACACACACACACTATAATATGCGCTATATGTAGCGCAAAGTCCTAACAAGTCAACACAACTGTAACTAAACAGTAGCCAACACTTCAGTATTCACATTTAATGCTATTATGATGTTACTTTCGTGTCTAAAATTATATGCCATTTCAGTCAGAGTAAAATGAACTCAAATGAATAAATATGACTTATGACCAAAACAAACAGCTGTGTGAAAATTAAAACCAAAAAGACTGAATTACCATGACAGGAGATGCTACTTTTACAGTGGATGACCCAGGTGTCACAGCCACTGTTTTGACAATTGTGGCCCCTGCCGGCATATTGAGAACAGTAGCTCCAGGTGAGGGGGGGATTTTCTGCGTGGCTGCAGCAGCTGCAGCTAAAGCTGCCATTCCACTCATCTGAGGGCTGCTGCCTATGGGCTGAAAGAACAAATTGAATGAAAAATTTGATAATTTACTAAATCAGTATTTATTATGAACAATGTTTTACAGATTCCACCTTCTCATTTTTGCTTATTACCGTTCCTTGAGTGGCCTGAGGTGGCACAACCATACGGACACCTGCAGGAAGTGATGTCACAGTGACTGGGGATTTTCCAGCTTGGGTAGCATGTCGCACAGTGACAATCGATGTCCCAGTGCCTGACTGAGGGGCTGCAACTTTCAGAATAGCTTGAATATAAAATGGAAAGTTAAATTTCACTAAACCTTTTGTTTAAATACTGAAAAAACAAAGTGAATCGAAACTATTGCTGAACTATTAAAATGTAAAATGTTTAATTACTGCGCCACTAGTGACACCAAACGGAATTGCAAAAACTAACAACATAATTGAAAATACTGCTGCACTATTACCAAAACAACAAATATTTACAAGTGAGTACCTGGGCCACGAGCTGTTGAGGCAGCCAAGGGACTTCCTGGCGTGTTGGGCAAAAGCGCTGTAGGGGAACCAGCCTGGGTCACTAGAGTGATGCCACTCTGCGGCAGACTCTGAGCAGATGGAGCAGCTGCAGCAGGCGCTGGACTCTTAGGAGAGTTTCCAGGTATTGAGGGAGCTGCGTTGAGGGCAGGTGAGGTGGCAGCAGTGGCTGATGGGATATCGTACTTCTGAAGCTGAAGTAAGTAAGTGTCTGCCGTAGATACAGCTCCCCAGCTAACCTCTAAAGAATTTGTATTAGCCCGAACAAGCTGTACCCGTGAAGGAGGATTAGGCCGTTCTGCAATAATAAAAAAAAGTGACAATTTTTTTTTGATGCTGCTCAAAATTACTGCTCAAGGGGTGATAATTTATGCATTGATTTTTCAATAATGCCATTTTTTGTGTATGAGAAATAATATTTTCATGCATTAAGAAATATTTGACTACTCTTTGTTAGATATACATGGACATAATATATACACACAATATAACTGCTGCACTCACCTGTCTCCAGGTACCACAGGTCTTTGCAGCACACCTGATTGTTCCACGCTTTGCGGTACCCATCACGTCCACTCCACACATAAAGTCTGTTGTTGATAGCAACCGCGCAATGTCCCGCTCGTGCACGTGGTATGTTGTCCTCCAAAGCGTCCATCAAAACAGTCTCCCAAGACAAAGTGTCTAGAAGCAAAATAAAGTTTGTATTGTGGTTAAAGGAAAAGTTCACCCAAAAGTGAAAATTCTCATCATTTACTTACCCTCATGCCATCCTAAAACGTGTATGACTTTCTTTTTTCTGCTGAACACAAAGACTTTTTGAAGAATATCTCAGCTCTGTAGGTCAATACAATGCAAGTCAATAGGGTCCAAAACTTTGAAGCTCAAAAAAGCACATAAAAGCAGCATAAAAGTAATCCATATGACTCCAGTAGTGAGATCCATATCTTCAGAAGTGATATGATAGGTGTGGGTGAGAAACAGATCAATATTTCAGTCCTTTTTAACTATAAATTCTCCTCCCTGCCCAGTAGGTGGCGATATGCACAAAGAATGCGAATCGCTAAACACAAAAGAACACTTAGGAGAGAAACACACTTAGGAAGGCTGTTTGTAAGTGGAGATTTATAGTGAAAAAGGACATAAATATTTATATGTTTCTCACCCACACTTATTATATCGCTTCTACAGATATGGATTTAACCACTTGAGTCATATAGATTACGTTAATGTTGTCTTTATGTGCTTTTTTGAGCTTCAAAGTTTTGGACCCTGTTGACTTGCATTGTATGGACCTACTGAGTCTAGATATTCTTCTAAAAATCTTTGTGTTCTGCAGAAGGCAGGCACTCACATCTGGAATGGCATGAGAGTGAGTAAATTATGACAGAATTTTCATTTTTAGGTGAACTATTCCTTTAAGTGCTAATTAAAACAGTTAATGGCTCATTCAAATGGTCCTAACACATCATAAAACTAGCAGATCATTTTTAAACGGATCAGTTTTTGCCTTTCAAAAGTTAATGAAAATATCATTAAAGCTGCTGAGTAATATTTTCTCCTAACACTATGATACTTTCAAAAACACTGCTATTTGTTTGGCATCCAAACATTAGATCAACCAATGCCTTAAGTTTGAGGGCGGGACTAACTGTTTGTCTAACCAATGACAGATGGGGGTAATGTTCAGGAAATCTGTTTGTAATCACTTCTGAAATTGTTTGGTGATGCTAGCTGTTCAGAAATTACGCACAACAGCTTTAATCAGCTTTTCAACACTACAAACACATGTATTTCGCCTTCAGAGCAACAACATACCCAAATTTAGGCAGGCCAGTGTGTTTGTACACTTCCATTCCTTCTCATGTGTGGCCACCTTTACATCATCCATCACCAAGGGAACCCAGCCACCAAAAACATACATCCTACAAAGTAGAGTGGGACAAAAAAAGGTCATCACTGCCGCCATGTGAGTGTAGAGAATGCTTGTGGTGATGCAATTCTAGATTCCATTAGAACTCACTTGTTTGTAATAGTAGTGGCTGAGTGGAGGCTGCGAGGGAGGGGTGCAGTGCCACTTATTGCAGGCTTGTTCCAGGTCAGTGTGTCTGTAAAGAAAAGAGCGACCCAATTATTGATCGACCTAACTGATTGATTTAATAAATTATTAATTTTTTTAACAGAAACCAACAACAATTTTCATACCAATATCTAGTGTCCAAAGATCACCCAAACGACAACCGCTCATTCCTCCATATATGACAAGACGGGACTTCTTGGTAGTTTTTTCAGTATAAATTACAGCAGTGTGGCTCTCTCTTGGAGGTGGCAGAACTCCATATGTGACTGGCATATCCCAGCCTGCAACACTGGAGCCCGGACGCAACTCGAGAGTATAAAGGTCATTCAAATATCTGAAAACATGCAAAAAAGCAATTCTATGAATCAAATACTACAAACAATCATTTTTAAAGCATAGATATCATCAGCTAGATTACTATGTGGCCAACATACCTGGGAATGTTGTTCTTGGGGTCTTCGCTGTCATTGGCAAGCCCTCCGAAGAGATAGCACTTGTTGCCCACAAGAGAAAAACTATGGCCCAGACGAGGACATGGCGGTGCTCCATTTTTAGGGGCCTTTGGTTTCAATTTTTTCCATTCCCACCTACTTGCCTGATAACATCAACCACAGCGAGAATTTCATATCGAGCCAAACACAGACAAGAAAGTAAGTCACATAACAGTGTGATAAAAATCAAAGACATTTTTATTACCTGTAACTCATAAAGGTCATTGCTGTACTTTCCATATTCCACCATCCCACCAAACGCTAACAGCCGTGTACCGTCACATACAAAGCCATAAGCTGCACAGCCCGGAGGAATGTCTCCTCGAACAGCTGGTATGAACCACTGGTTTGTTGCTGAAAAAGAGAGATCTCTCATTGTTCAGGCAATATTACAGTGATAAGACGACGACGACACTGCAATAGAGCTCTTTTGCAATCTAAAGCCAATCTAGAGGTGCAGGCAATGTAAATAAAGAGCACATATTTACATTTGTAATTATTTTTTTCTAATAATCATTTGTAAAATTGTATGTATAAGAAAAACAATGTATAAAATTTAATGCTGTCATTCTATTACATTTTTTAATCACGATTAATCGCGTAATGTTTCATAGTTAAACGCGATTAATCGCAGATTTTGAAAGTGCTGAAATTTCTCTCTAAATATACTTTTCCGGTCAAAATGCATTTATTTGCTTCTTAGGAAAGAAAACAAACCAATATGTAACAATATAATGCTTTATTAACATTTTCCAAACAATAGCACCAATTCAAGTAACATTAAATGTTTCCCAAAGTCTAAGTGTGAGTTTGACTAATTGAAAGAACTAGTCCCCACACAGGTTGCATATTCACCGCAATGGGCATGAAAACTCCGAAACGCTCATCCTCCACAATATTAATCAGCTGGCAGACTGTGGCTATCCACTTTGTTACAGCAACTGTGAAGCCGCATTCATGATTTGCATCACGGCGTCAGCATCAAGATTTGAACTCAACATGAAAAGCGCTTGCAGACAAAAACTCTTCATTCTGCGTTTTGGTGATAGTTAAGACTTGCCGTGCTTCTGTGGTAATTAAAATGCGCCTTACTTAGGCTAAAAAATACTTGATTTCTGTCACAAGTTCCATCTAGGCTTGTTTTGCACAACAAATAGTGTAAAGAGCTCCTTTCCCAAACACTATCACTGAATCACTGTTGTGGGTGTTTGTGGTGTGTAATGAGTGTAATGACTCCAGGTGGAAAAATCGCAAAGGTTCCGACCTTCCAATGAATGTTTATGCTGGTTTATGCTGTATTAACGGTAAATGAGGTAATAGCGATTGAGAAAAAAATAACGTGTTAAACTTTAATTGCATGCATCACACTATTGAAGTCTGTCCCAAATGCATGCTTTTATAACTAATGCACCGTCATGGCCTTACTGACTAGCACTACCACGGTCTGCACTCGCTTACATCACCAAGTGTGGACTCGGAGGAGGACCGTAAGGCCGTAGGTGCCATGGAACCTTTTCACATATCCGGGTTTGGAATGCGGAAGTAAACAATAGCAAGATAAACTTGTACAGTGGTGAATGGGAGACAACAGAATATACAATTTTTGCCTACCCGTTTGCTCCAACAGCAAAAGAAAAAAAATCCACCATTACTTTCACAGCTTTCCAAAAGAAGAAAAAAAAAGATGGCGGTGGATTACAGCATTCAGAAGAGAAAAAGAGGACAAATTTTCTGTCATTCCCTCAGCAGCTGTATTAGAAACCTCTTTGGAGCTGTAGGATCTTGTTTTTTAAAACATATTCCAAGGTAATATAACACAGTGTAAAATTATAAATTTATACTAAATATTTTAAAAACTGCAAATGAAAAAATTTGCTAGTTTTACACTGCTAAACGCGGAAACGCGTCACAGTCTGCGAAAAGGGGCAATTTTTTTTATTAATGCCAAAAACAATTTACATGAAATTGCACCAGTATGTACAGAACATGAAAAGAAAAATTAAAAAGAAAATTAAAAAAACCAGAGTTATGAGGTTATACACTGAAAGTCATTTGACAGTTCAAGGATTTTTGTTTTTGTTTTTTATGCCCATCACAGATGTAAAATAAGAATCATAATCTACCAAAAACAGAGTATAGGATTCTTACACAGAAATTTCCATTAATGTATAAAATATTTCCCAAGAAAATTGAATAAATTCACAATGTACTGAATTTGAGTTCGAATTGTAAAAAAGAAAAAAGGTATTAATGGATATTTTGACTCTCTTGTAAGCCAATAGTTAATTTTTTTTCTAATTATATCAGTCATGGGATTTAGATTAATATCTGTGAGGGCCAAATTAGAATTTAATGTTAAATTTAAAATCAAATAATTAATTACTTCTTTAAGGTGAATTCCACATATTACGGACTTATCTATATTTTTTAATGCCAACATTTCACATTTTTAAATATTAAAAGAAAGACCAGAAACCTGAGAAAAATATTTTTTTAATCTCCAGTGCTTTAGGGACTTCATATTGAAAATTGCCATTATTTTGATTAATCCTTAAACTTAAAATCTGTTTAACAATCAGGAATAAAAAGGGGGAAATGGGGCAACCCTGTCTTATACCTCTGTGAATTGGGAATTTTGATGTTGTTCCAGATGTTTGACACAGCTGTTTCCGCTCACATAAAGAGTTCACAGCATTGATAAAATTACTAAAATTTAAAAAAATTAATACACTATGACTAACAGTGTCAAATGCTTTTTGAAGTCTAAAAAAATTAAATAAGTGAGGGATCTAAAAACAAATCACTATATTCAATCAAATCCAGAACTAACCTTACATTTTTGAATATATAATGACCCTTCATAAACCCTGACTAGCATTCAATCAATCAACTCATTAAGACCATGTTTAAGTCGTTTTGCTAAAATTGAAGTCAAAACTTTATAATCATTATTTAATGAGGTGATTGGACGCCAGTTATCAATCAAAAGTGTCTTTTGGGGGTTTTGGTATCAGAGTAATAACACCCTCTCTCACTGATGGTGGAAGGTATCCTTTAACCAAAGATTCTTCATACACTGTCAATAAGAATATAGAGATTGTGTCACAGAATGTCTTTAAAAGTTCTGAAGTCAATCCAATCCATCGCTCCCAGAAGATTTATTGTTTTTTTTAGCTTATTTATGCCCTCCTCAACTTCTCCCAATGAAGTGTTTTCAGAACATACAGTTGAAGTCAGAAGTTTACATACACTTAGATTGAAGTCATTAAATCTAAAAAGGTTTTAACCACTCCACAGATTTAATATTAGCAAACTATAGATTTGGCAAGTCGTTTAGGACATCTGCTTTGTGCATGACACAAGTAATTTTTCCAACAATTGTTTACAGACAGATTTTTTCATTTTAATTGACTATCATAATTCCAGTGGGTCAAAAGTTTTCATACACTAAGATAACTGTGCCTTTAAGCAGCTTGGAAAATTTCAGAAAATTATGTCAAGCCTTTAGGCCTTTAGCTTATGATAGGCTAACTTGGAGTCAATTGGGGGTGTACCTGTGGATGTATTTTAAAGCCTACCTTCAAACTCAGTGCCTCTTTGCTTGATATCATGGGAAAATTAAGAAGAAATCAGCAAAGACCTCAGAAAAACAATTGTGAACCTCCACAAGTATGGTTCATCCTTGGGAGTAATTTCCAAACATTCATCTGCATGAACAATAGTACGCAAGTATAAACACCATGGGACCACGCAGCCATCATACCGTTCAGGAAGGAGACGCGTTCTGTCTCCTAGAGATGAGCGTAGTTTGGTGCGAAAAGTACTTATCAATCCCAGAACAACAGTAAAGGACCTTGTGAAGATGCTGGAGGAAACTAGGGCTGCAGCTAATGATTATTTTGATAATCGATTAATCTAACGATTATTAGAACATTTATTCGACTATTTGGCGATTATTGTAATGATTAATCATTAGCATTTAACTGATGATTCAGCTTGTGCCCCGACTTAAAAGGTTGTATTAAATGTGCTTACTAACAATAAAGAGGACAAAATTATCTTTTAAAAATACCTCTAAATGACATTCACTGAATTAAAGGGGAAAAAAATACTTTGTTTAATTCAGTAAAGAAATTCACTGCAAAAAAATCCTATTGTTATCAAGTGTTTGTCTTGTTTTCCATTTAAAATTGTCTAAAAATCCTTAAAATAAGATACATTTACTTGAGAAGCAACATAAGATATTTAGACTTGCTTTCGGAGAATGTATCTTGAATAAGTATATTTTGTATATTAGTGTATTTTTTCACTTGTTCATACTTCTGTGAGTGCAGTAAAGACAAAATATACTTACATTCAAGATCTATTCTCTAAAAGTAAGAGAAATATCACAAGAGATATTCTCTAAATATCTTATATGCTGCTTCTCAGGTGAATTCATCTTTTTTTAAAGGATTTTTGGATATTTTTAATATTATATTCAACATTCTCAGATAACAAATTTCTTCTGCAGCTGCTAAAGAAAATGTACATTGTTTTGAAGGAGTTCAAAACAAAGCCAAAACAAAAAGTATTTTGTTGCAGTGTATAATGGGGATAAGACAACCCTCTCTCACCTTTCTGTTCACTTCAATCCATCTTTAACTCTCAAAAAACAAACTCTCTCTTATTAATAAAGCTGTGTATTGGCAATTTTCTTCATGATAAGAAATGCACAGTGACACAAATTATGATTCAATAAGTCGCGAGCCATTACGTTATAATCTAGCTGCATTAAGCGTGCACGCTCAAGGGATGAGTGTCCCCGCAACAGAGTCTCTCTCAGCCGGGTGCAGTTTCAATCTCTCCCCCTTAGATCGGGACATTCACGAAACTCACAGAAGAGGCGCTGACCGCACAGAGAAATGTCAGTTTCGGAGTTTGTAGTTATTTACATGATCTGCTTCCATACTATTTGAACTTTAATAAAGCTATAACACATTAAATATAACTGCATTTAAGATTTAATGCCGGGGTGTTTCCTTTAAAGAGCTCCGGCTCCAGGGCCTGGGTAGCTCAAGTAAAGATGCTGTCTACCACACCTGGAGTCACAAGTTCAAATCCAGGGCATGCTGAGTGACTCCAGTCAGGCTTCCTAAGCAACCAATTGGATCGGTTGCTAGGGTGGGTAGAGTCACGTTTGGTTAAGCTACTTGTGGTCACTATAATGTGGTTCTCGCCCTCGGTGGGGCGCATGGTGAGTTGTGCGTGTCTCCACGGTAAAGCGTTCAAAAAGCCACGTGATAAGATGCGTGGATTGATGGTCTCAGACATGGAGGCAACTGAGATTCGTCCTCCACCACCCGGATTGAGGCACATCACTACGCCACCACGAGGACCTAGAATGCACTGGGAATTGGGCATGCCAAATTAGGGAGAAAAAAAAAAAAAAAGAGCACCGGCTCCCAACGAGAGTGCTTCTGTATTTACTTATTTGGTATTTTTGTATAATTCCCTCATACTTTGCGATCCACATCACCTGAAGCTGTTTGGAAAGTTTAGAGTGCATCTGGACTGTGAGTTGTTTTCTTCCTCTCCTCAGTCAGGCGTGAACTGCAGTGCTGCTCTCGCGCGTCATCATTAGAGTTTAATGTGATCTCATGTTATGGTAAATTACATCAAACAAATATTCGGCAACGAAAATTTTTGTCGACAATTTTTTATTGACGACGCTGTCAACTAATCATTTCAGCCCTAGAGGAAACAGGTAGACAAGTATCTATATCCACAGTAAAACAAGTCCTATATCGACATAACCTGAAAGGCTGCTCAGCCAGGAAGAAGCCACTGCTCCAAAACCGCCATAAAAAAGCCAGATAACAGTTTGCAAGTGCACATGGGGACAAAGATCTTATTTTTTGGAGAAATGTCCTCTGGTCTGATGAAACAAAATGGCCATAATGACCAATCATTATGTTTGGATGAAAAAGGGTGAGGCTTGCAAGCCAAAGAACACCATCCCAACAGTGAAGCATGGGG
Organism: Myxocyprinus asiaticus; assembly: GCF_019703515.2. Classification (NCBI taxonomy): domain Eukaryota; kingdom Metazoa; phylum Chordata; class Actinopteri; order Cypriniformes; family Catostomidae; genus Myxocyprinus; species Myxocyprinus asiaticus. The sequence goes on along the minus strand of NC_059378.1, from coordinate 8,135,195 downwards.
GTGGCAGCATCATGTTGTGGGGGTGCTTTGTTGCTGGAGAGACTGGTGCACTTCACAAAATAGATGGCACCATGAGGAAGGACAATTATGTGGATATATTGAAGCAAAATCTCAAGACATCAGCCAGGAAGTTATAGCTCGGTCACAAATGGGTCTTCCAAATGGACAATGACCCCAAGCATACCTCCAAAGCTGTGGCAAAATGGCTTAAGGACAAAGTCAAGTTATTGGAGTGGCCATCACAAAGCCCTGACCTCAATCCGACAGAAATTTTTTGGGCAGAACAAAAAAAGTGTGTGCGAGCAAGGAGGTCTACAAACCTGACTCAGTTACACCAGTTCTGTCTGGAGGAATGGGCCAAAATTCCAGCAACTTATTGGGAGAAGCTTGTGGAAGGCTACCCAAAAAGTTTGACCCAAGTTAAACAATTTAAAGGCAATGCTACCAAATACTAACAAAGTGTATGTAAACTTCTGACCACTGGGAATGTGATGAAAGAAATAAAAGCTGAAATAAATAATTCTCTCTACTATTATTCTGACATTTCACTTTATAAAATAGTGATCCTAACTGACCTAAGACAGGGAATGTTTTCTACGATTAAATGTCAGGAATTATGAAAAACTGAGTTTAAATGTATTTGGCTAAGGTGTATGTAAACTTCTGACTTCAACTATATGAGACTGAAATCATTACTAATGGTTCTTACTGAATTAATAGTAGCAAGAATAGGCAAAAAATGTAATCACTTTCATATAATTTACCATAAAAGTTTGCAATATGAGATAAGATTATATTTGTTTCCTCATGTACAACATCAATTTGTATTTTCCTAATCGCATTTAACTGCAACCTTTTAAGTCGGGCACAAGCTGAATAGTTGGTTAAGAGCTAATGATTAATCGTTGCAATAATTGCTGAATAGTCAAATAATCGTTCTAATAATCGTTAGTTGCAGCCCTACAGTGAACAGAACCAGCGCACATGCAGTTAACAATACAGGGAAGGTGGAACAGGTATCCCCTATTGCTTTTCAGGACTACAGGGCAAACTATGTCAGGTTAATGAAGGCTTTTTACTTTTAAAACATGATTGCGTTGCTGATAATTAAAGTAATTATGCTACATCATAACTTTGCATGGAGAGTAGCACGTAATTTACTTTTGCATTAAAAATATAAATAGTGTGCTACATGGCCCAGTGTGATCGTTAAAGAGCAAATGCTGTGATTTAATTATATAAAAATAATGCTTCAGTGTATGAGCGTTCTGCTTCACACATTTATTTAAAGCTCATGCAGCTCATACAGACTAAGTTTGCAGCATTTTGTGGTTTAATAATCACACTAGGACATATCCTAATTTTAATTAAATTAGTTATGCATTTCAGTGTAAAAGGAGTAAAGCACACGCTCAAATATGCGTGGGAGCATTTGAAAGCATTTGCTAAACTCAATGAACACAATAGCTAAAGCTGACATGATTTAACAAGGTACAAGACCTTGTAACGCTGTTAAACATGATTTGAATACATTTCCAAAGCTACCGTGCAAAACTAGGTTTGTAAACTTTTTTTTTTACTTACCAGTGTTATAAACGTGCAACTCGTCTGCGATTCCTTCATTTCCTCCTCCGAACACGACCATAAGCTCCTTGATGGCCACGGCTCTATGTCCATGTCTCGGTCGGGGTACCGGCCCAGACCACCCCAGAACCCGCTTCCATCGCGGCTGCAGTGGGGCACCGGTTGTTCCAGGCACAACGGAACCGGGGGATGACATGTCCTTTTACTAAAAAATAGGGAATGCACCTCAGCGACTCTTAAATAAAATTTAAAAAAAATCTGTCAACTATAGCTTGCAAGGTAGATACTGCATGAAAAGACCTCGACAGATAGTAGGCAACAATTCTGCATAACACCCATGTGTACCTGTTGATAGTAGGGATGGGTGGATCGAAACTAAAGTAACGAAATTCCAATACTGATGTAGTCTCAAGATTATCGATCCTCACATCAAAATATAAATTCTGAAGTTGTTGCTTTTTTAACTAGTAATATTAATTAGATAGCATGAATATTAATTCATCTCATAAGCTTCAAAGTGGAAAAAAATAATTATATTAGCGAAAAGTTGCATGGCACCCAAACTACTAATTTTATCCAAATAGAGGTATCGGTATTGATATCGGCGATATTGGCCTACAAGTACTTGGTATCGGATTAGGGTTGCCAACCCTCACATAAAATACGGGACTGTTCTGTATTTAAATATAAAATGATGCGTCCCGTACTGAATCAATACGGGATGCGATTTGTTTCCGTATTTAAGATGGTCAGATGGCGTCATGGTGAAATCGTTCCAGATAGACAATTTAACATTGATGTAAGTTGGAAAATTTGCCTATGGTGGGTAAGGGACCGTCTGAAAAGTCCACACATTGTGCTAAAACGTGCTAATACTGTGGAGGGCGTGGAAAGGGACCGTCTGAAAAGTCCACAAATGGTGGTAAAACTGTGGAGTTTCTTTCTATATAAATGTTCAATAAGATCAAACAATGTGTGAATACAATCATAAAGATAAGTACAGGTGAAGGAAAAAATAAATAAATAAAAATTATAACAAAATATGTAAAAACCATCCAAAATGTATACATAAAGACAAATAATCCAAAATAAGTATATTTTTAACATATAAATTATGTATATTTTTTTTATAAGTCATGGGCCAGGAAAGTTCTCATTTTAGCATATAAGAAAGGATATACAGTTTATTTTAATGTGTTGCTATTAACTCAACGCAACCCCCCTTTTAGGTGTCCCTTATTTTACTACTTAAAGTGGCAACCCTATATTGGATCGAAAAGAAAATAAGTGGTATCGCCCATCCCTAATTGATAGGTTTAAATTAAATCTGTTTAAATAACAGTACAAGTCAAGTACCAAACAGTGTGGATTATTCAGGCATTTGGTCAATTCAGAAATGCCGCCATTTTGGTGCTTGCACAGAGGCCAAAAGCCGGTTATCTATGCTAAAATCCCCGTGTGCAATAAAGTGCAGCAACTTTCGCACGCATAGATATATATTCGAAGAAACGTGTTGCACCGATAGCTACTCTAAAAGTCACATCTCAAAGCAACATTCTCCAGTTAAATGTCCCTGATGCAGAAAGTGTATCGGCCCATGGAAGTCGCCATCTTGAAACAAATAAAGCCTCGGCCAGTCTGAAAAATGGCGAACAAAAACAATACATTTAAAACTTAACTGTTTAAAAAGCGCAAATGCGCTAACTGGCTGCGAATTAGTAACTGATGCTTAAGCCAAACACCACCCTTCTCAAAATGCTGGAAAGTTAGACAAAGCTAGAAATTCAGAAACTAACAGTGAAAACACTGCCTATTTGCTGCAGAAGGCTGTTTTCATGCCTCTCTCGTCAGCCACTCAAAATAGCAAATAATACTCAATTTTGAGTTTGCTAATTAATTCCAGTACAATTCAAATCAAAACAGTGGGATCTATGCTACAGTTTCCAAGCGGATTGGACAAGTATTTGAGACTGTAATGCATGCATATATTCAAGCAGCGAAACGCGGCTTCACAGCGAGCTAGTCTCATTTCACAAAAGCATCCAAAACTAAATATATGAGCAGAAATACACCCCGATACATACTATGATCAGACCCGTCCGTATAAATTATATCTCCAAGTAAAAACTCTCGCTGGTTCTATTTTTATTTAATTCATGCCGCCCCGGTGTAAGCAGCCATCTTGTCGTCAAACAGCTCCCACAAGAAAAATGGCGGCTAAATTTGTGTTCACTATTCAAAAACACAAGTTTGGCGCAATGTGTTTTCATCACCACAAGTCATACATACGAGATTCGTGTTGCGATATCCAGGGAGATGTTTTGATGGTCTTGCTTTGAGATGATTGCCCAGTTGCATCTAAATTTGTTCAGAAGGATCCACTCTCATGCCTGCCTGGAAGCCGCCATGTTCTTGACAATGTCCAGACGCTCCTGCCACCCGAAACAAATATGGCGGAATAGCACATCCCTCTCTAGAGCTTTTAGCAAATACACACTTGCAGTACGGCCTCAGTGATGCCGTTTCTTTATTAATAATATATAGTCATTATACCCACTAGAGTTGTATATCTGAGATGCGCTAAAATCAATACAGAAAATTACAACCGAATTTTACGCTTTAGCTTTATCTTGATGAAGTGTTTATTGTCCCACACTAAATATGGCGACATAAACTCACGTTTATTGTGAGAATTTCCTTTCTGGCCCATTTCGTACAATGAACGCCTATGTATCAATTTTAGAATAAATTGGTGCTTTCTAAAGAACAGGAATGGCATTTTATTTTATTAAAATCAATGTTTGCCACGTCACAAAAAAACAATTGTAACGTAAATATATGTATAAATTAAATAACACAAAAAGGAAAACATAAAAATGTGTGAGTTATACAATTACATAAACCATTATATATATATATATATATATATATATATATATATATATATATATATATATATATATATATATATATATATAAGATAATGTAGGCAAAGTGGATTTTTCATCATTTTTATTCATCAAGATTTTGAAGGCAAGGTTTTGCATTCCCTTGCAATAAATTTACCATTACCTAACATTACCATTACTAGAGTAACCAAATTTTAACCTTGATAATCGTAATAAAAGCATATTAATAATACAGGAAAATGAAAATTATGCTAATAAAAATCTTAATTTTTTTTGGTTATTATTTGACTACAAATACCATAGCTAGGCCTACTTTTTATAGTTACAATATGGTTTCCCCAAAAACTATGGTTGTCTACAATATTACTTTAATACAATGGTTTCTGCCAAAAAACTATGGTTACTACAGCCTACAGTGTAGTCTAGTAAGTTTCCACCCAAATAAAAAACTTTAAACTGTCACGGTTACTACTATAGTAAAGCCATGGTTGTACTACAGTAACCATATTTAAACAATAATTACCACAAAATTATGATTTTTGTTACCAAAATTTTCATGTATTATCACTATGGTTTCACTGTGTATATCATGGTTAAAATATAGTTACTGTATTAAAACCATGGTAAATTTTTTGATAGGGAATGCAAAACGATAAGGTTACAACTGTAACCATGGTTCCCTGAAATGAGGGAATGAATACTGCATCATAGCTGACTATGGGGTTATCCCCGCAGGTGTAGCCAATCTCTGAAATTCTTTAAAATCTTGGCAATTTAAATTGGCAGATAGCAATTTGTGCTCCGCCTCCCTTACGTGCGCAGTGGGCATATATAGACTGCAGGGTGCAAGCGATACTCGACCCTTGTAGCGAAGATTCAGTAGTGCAGCCAGCTTATGCAGCATTCATTCCCTCATTTCAGGGAACTATGGATACAGGCGTAACCTTATCGTTCCCTATCAGTTCAGTCATGAAAGCTGCGTTATAGCTGATGCTATGGGGAATGTATACCATCACGCCATGCTAATGATTCACACAAGTAACGATGCCTACTAGCCAATGGGGTAGCAAAAAGCACCAACAGAGTCTCCCTTCGCATCGCAATAAGAAGTGAGAAGTAGAATGATGAATGGATGGATATACATGGCAATGACGCTAACCGGATGGGGTAGCGCAATCATCGCAAGATGAATTAAATCACTACCATGTGTGAATAAGTATAAATAAGGGACTAACCAAATGGGTTGTGAAAACGTATATAAGTTACCGCTAACTGCGGGTTATTATGGGATGACCATGTATAAATAAACTGGTAGTAAGCAGCAGGATACATAGTTTAACTCTCCTTCACAGTAAGCACCAGGGAAGAGAGAGAGGAGACATCCAGGTTGTAAAACCTATGAAAGTGCTAGGGGAAGCCCAACCTGCAGTTCGGCAGATGTCTTCAAAGGAAACACCATTAGACAATGCCCATGAAGATGTCATGCCTCTAGAGGAGTGAGCTTTTACTCCAATAGGGCACTGTATGCCTTGCGAGTCGTATGCGAGCGCAATGGCATCCACTATCCAATGTGAAAACCTTTGTTTGGAGACAGCCAACCCTTTAAAGTGACCTGTGACGCAGACAAAGAGCTGATCCAAAAGCCGCATTTGCCTCGATATATGCACGCAGTGCTCTTACAGGACACAGTGTGTGTAGCCTCTCCACTTCGTCTGAAGCGAACAGGGTTGGGGGGGGGGGGAGAAAGCCAGAAGGGTAGTAACCTGTGCCCTGAAGAGTGGTCAAAACGTTCAGCATGTAGCCTTTCTTGGGATTAAGAACAGCTTTTGATAAGCCTGGTCCAAACTCTAAGCTTGAAGGTCCCCGACATGTTTTACTGAAGTGAAAGCAAGAAGCAGCGCAGTCTTTAATGAAAGTACGCATAAACTCACTGAATCCAATGGCTCAAACGGCGGGCCTGTGAGTGCTTTTAACACAAGCGCGAAGTCCCAAACTGGCACAGTAGTGGGGCGAGACAGTCTCAACTGCCTCCCGCCATTGAAGAATTTCATAATCAATGGGTGTCTGCCTATTGATAGACCACCCCGTGGGATATGTCTGGTTGCAACGGCAGCGACATACACATTGAGCTTAGGTGGGGTGAGACCCACATCTAAACGTTCTTGTAGAAAGTGATGTATAGGCTTTACGATGCATTGTACAGGGTCCTCGTGCTGAGAGGAACACCAATCTGTGAACACTCGCCATTTCAACGTGTATAAACATCTTGTTGAAGGGGCTCTGGCTTGTAATATAGTGTCGAGCACCGGTTGCGAGGGCCCGTGCGCATCAGTCAGGCACCGTTCAGTGGCCACACATGACGTTTCCACAATTCTGGATGTGGATGCCAAATTGTGCCCCCCGCCTACGTGAGCAGGTCCCTGCTCAGTGGAATCCTCCACGGGGGGCTTTCAAGAGTTCTATTAATTCTGAAAACCATGGGCGGTTGGGCCATTCCGGTGTAACCAAAAGTACCGCTACCTTGTCCTCCTGAATTTTGCACAAGACTTGGTGAAGTAAGTGGATGGGAAGGAATGCATACTTGTGTCCCGCTGGCCAATTGTGGGCTAGAGCTTCCAGGCCCAGCGGGGCATGAGTCACTGCGTACCACAGGCGACAGTGTATTGTCTCTGGTGATGCAAATAGATATATTTCGGCTTCCCCAAATCAATCCCATATCATCAGAACTGTCTGAGGACAAAGTCTCCATTCTCCTTTTATAACACACTGTCGTGAGAGCAAATCTGCACCGCTGTGACCTGGAACATGCGTTGCAAGTATCGATAGATGTTTCTCGCACCAGAGGAGAAGCTGGCGCGTCAGGTTCATCAATGGTCGTACTCAAACTCCTCCTTGGCAATTTATGTAAGCCACGACCACCGTGTTGTCAGTTCTGATCAGAGCATAAAACCCCTGGATGGCTGGTCGGAAAGTCATTAATGCTAGAAATACAGCGAGTAGTTCCAGACAATTTATGTGCCAGGTCGCTTGAGCACCTGTGCAGGTGCCAAAGGCTGGGCGTCTGTCGCACAGGGCTCCCCAGCCCGTGTCTGACGCATCCGTCGTGACCACTTTGCGTCTGGACGCTTGACCGAGTTGATAGAATGTGGGCGTTTTCCAAAAGGTTAACGCGGCTAAACAGTGGCGTGTCACCAAAAGACGTAAGCAGTCCTGTCACCATGAACGATGGGGTACCTTCAATCTGAGCCAGCACTGAAGTGGTCTCATACGCAGTAGTCCCTATGGGGTGACCACTGTTGCAGAGGCCATGAGGCCCAGGGCTCGTTGAAAAAGCTTCAGTGGAAACGTTTGTCCCAGCTTGAAAATGTTCAAACACCGGTGAATGAAATGAACGTGTTCTTCCGACAGGCGCGCTGTCATAGGTACTGAGTTGAGATTCATGCCCAGGAATGAAATCTGACAACTGGGCGTTAACATGCTCTTCGACCAGTTGACTTTCAGTCCCAAATGCTCCAAATGTGCAAGTAACAGGTCTCTGTGTTTGCAAGCTTGTTTTTTTGACTGTGCTAAGAGCAACCAGTCGTCGAGGTAATTCATAAATCGAATGCCACTCAGCCTCAGCGGAGAGAGCCCTGCATCGACACAATTCGTGAATGTGTGAGGAGCCAGGGATAAGCCGAAAGGCAGGGCTTTGAACTGGTAAGCAATCCCCTCGAAGGCGAATCTCAAGAATGGCCTGTGATGAGGGGCTGTGTGTATGTGACAGTAAGCGTCATTCTGGTTGATCGATACAAACCAGTCCATAGGACGAAAGTGAGACAGCATTTGTTTCTGAGTAATCATTTTGAATGGAAACATCACGAGTGATCGGTTCAGGCATCTTAGATCCAAAATAGGGCATAATCTTCCATCCTTTTTGGCGACTAGAAAATAACAGTTGTAGAATCTGCTGTGGGCATCGTCTGCTGATACCATCTTTATTGCGTCTTTTGCGAGGAGATTTAATATCTCTGAGTGGAGAATTGGCTCGTCCCGCACTGTTATGGCGGAGGAAATAACGCCATTGAAGCGATGCGGCCGCCTCGCGAACTGTAACATATACACTTGTTCTATCATCCTCAGCATCCAACTAGAAATGTCTGGAAGATGGCACCATAGCGTACGCATAATGGGCCACCACAAGGGGTAGAAGAAAACTCAGATCCACCCGCTGTGAGAGGTGCAAATCTTGATGACGATTCTTATTAGAAGAAAATCCAATTTTCCATGCAGAGTATGTGAGAGAGATTATCGGCATCCTGAAGGAGAAAATTCTGAAGAGATAGCGCTATGCACCACCTCTATATACGCCCGCTACACGCGTGAGGGAGGCAGAGCACAAAGCGCTATCAGCCAATTATAACTGCCGAGATTTTAAAGAGTTTCAGAGATTGGCTACGCCTGCGGGGATAACCCCATAGCATCAGCTATGATGCAGCATTCATGACAGAATTGATAGGGAACTATTTCAGAAAAACAATTCCTGCTCTTTATTACGCTGGGACAGCTCAGTTTTAAAAAATATATGCTATTGAGGTGTTGGTTTTAAAAATCTACATTAATGAACATATATATATATATATATATATATATATATATATATATATATATATATATATATATATATATATATATATATATATTTTAAGATTAATATTTTTTATTGATTCATATATTATACAAAACATATATACACAGAATGAATAATTTTTTTTTAACAAAAGCATCAGATTATTTATAAGCAAAGCTTAATTTTCCCCTCAAATATTTGACCAAATTTCGCAATATCCTCAAAAATGACAGATAGAGGAGATTGTTTTATCCAGTTGTTTGAAGCCTATTATTCCAGATGGATGCTGCACCACACTGCAATAAAAAACAGATGTTCAACAGTTCCTGAATCAAGAGCTATTTCACATTTGGCATATGTTTTGAATTAACAACATTAAATCCGATGTTTTGAATGATTCTTGGAGTTGGATTCTTGGAAATATGATAAATAGGACCTAATTTATTATTCCCATTAGGGACAATTAGAAAACATATTTTTAAAGTTGTATTTTTGTATTGTTCTATTTATTAATGTATATAGAATCTATAAAGTGGTGTTGTGGTATGTTTGTAAATGCAGTGATTTGTTGTATTTACTTGTACTTTTAGGACTTTGAATTAGAAATGTAATTATTTCTTCGTAGCTAGATGGCACTGTGACACCTCTGCTAAGCAGCAGGACACTTCTTGCAACATAGGTACCTTGTAAATAATAATAAAACAATATACACAAATGAGACAATTGTTGACATACAGTAAGAGTATAGAGCTATTAAATTAATGTGGACAGCATATAGTTCAGATTATGAGGGTCTTTTTCTCAGCAGAAAATTCTGAGAATTACTTGATTTAAGAAATAATTAGATCATTTAGATTATAAAGACAAAGCATGTGTGATTATTCTTTCCTGCAGGTGAGACTGTAGTCCAAAAGAACAAACCAGATGCAACGCAATGATCCATCAAAAGTGTAATGTGTCCCTACTGATCAACTGAGGTGAACACACAACTGAGAACTAATAAAAATAATCTGAATTTGGAATTCTGATGTCCACTTTAATTTCAAGTAAAGACCATGATTTCCCTTGACATTCAGTGAACATGCGACGGGAATGCAAACTGTATTTATATAAAGAGGGTCCTCCCTCTTCCGGTCCTTTTTTGTCGTCAACTGTTAATACCTTTGACCCTTCAGTCTGTCTTTGACCTGATCTGTTTCAGTAAAATCTATTACACAAGTGGTTGTTGTAATTTCTGATTTGTAATGTCGGTCAAACTATCTGTGGGTAATGTGCAATGCCAATTCAGTCACTTATGGTGAAACAAACAAATATAAAAAATGAACCGGTTTCCATTTTGTATTGAATGTTTTTATGGTTTGTTACACAGTGATCATTGCACATGGGGTACAAAAACGTATTAGTATCCTAGTGATCATTCATTGTATGGCAGATATTCCTTGTTGTAAGGTTTTGCTTTTACATATAGTATCAAAACAAATGAAAGACTTACACTTGAATTTTTTTCCAAGAGTAGATCTGGCTGTTGCAGTTAGGATCTTATTTCTTCTCATTCAAAGATTTTAGATATGTATAAATTAATCTTTATGTTTGTTATGTGTGCTTGAATTGTGGTGGTCTGTTGACAGGGAGCAGTGAAATTAACTGGTGTTGGTGTTGATTAGGTTAGCCAATTAACCCTTAAATTAATGGGTGTTTCACCAAACATTATTACATACTAGGGATTTAGCGACCTGACACTTATATCTATCACAAATGGATCTGAAAATATGATTTATGGAAGCGCAAAAAAAATAAAAGAGACACTATTACATATCTCGTGACTTTAATGACCCTATACACTTTTGGTAATAAAGCAGTTAAAAAAAATTGCCTTTTTTATTATTAATATTTTTACACGATTTAGAAAAGAAACGCTGAGGAATACTAAAGAGGTGTGGGCATAACTCCAAAAAATGGATGAGGTACAGGGGGTAGAATGAGGTCCCGGGTCACTAAAGACCCAAGGTATGCATTAAAGGGTTAAGGCACTATGCAAGATGCTTTTAACATGCAATCAAGTGCGACCGGTAGCGGAAAAAGAGAAAACCATCTACAGTTAACACTTCTTTTCAGCCCAAGTTATTTTGTAACAGAATTATTATTTTCAAGAAAAACAGCCATGACTGCGCAAGCCTCAGAAAGTTCAATATTTATGTTTCTGTATTAAAGCATATTACTCATTTCTAAGCTGTGTAACACTTTATAATAGCTTTCCCTAATAACATTAACAAACATTTTTAAATGATATAATACCTAACTTATCAAGATTGAATTCAAATGCTCTGAAAACAGTATAATTTATATACAAAACTGAATTACAACAGCAAATCTTTGTTTCAGCTTCTCTCCAGAGTTGTATTTGTTTGCTTCAGTACCTCTTATTGTACTTTCACTTGTCTATTTTGATCACTAAGACTTGCAAATATTGAAAAACTATAAACTGGCAGTAGGCATACTGACACTAACTCGTTGGCACATGTGGTCTTCTGTGATGCAGGTTAATGGGTTGGAGATAACTACAGTATGTGACGCACTTGAATGTGTCTTTACCTTAGGCACCTCTCTTAACTGCTATATAATGACTGTGGTCGTTAAGAGCCTTAGCACAAGTCCAATAATTAGTCCTGAGCCACTAAATAGATGAATAGAGGAAGTGAGGAAGAGCAGGGATAAAAACAGAAGAGGAGGGAGGGGATAGAGCTTTGGCCACAGAGGGCGAAGAAATGGTTAGATTAAGAGTACATCAAGTACTGCAATGATTTTGATAACATAAGAAAAAGAGAGGCATTTTAAGACATGTATATTTATGCATTTTATTCAGTCTGGCTTATAGTGTATTCAAGGTGTGTTGTTTTATCATTACATGTGTTTCTTGAGAATTAAACCCTTGACCTTGGTGTTGGTAACACCATGATCGACCTGTTAACCTACACAGGAAAACATGATTTATTTGTTCAACGATGTTTGGGAATGACAAATAAGGATATCTAAGATTATACAGAGAAATCTTTTAAATGTCTTGCTTTAAACACGTTTCATTTCCTTAGAAGTGTAATCTTTGTATTCATGTTGGTTTCATACATTTTTGAAAAATGCTTATACCATTTTTAACACAAATTTTGATATAAGGACAGTTTACTTTGTAAATACTCCTCATATACACTGAAAAAAAAATTATTTGCAAGTTTTTGCACACAGTTTTTCTAAGTAAATTTGAATGGTATAAAATTAAGTAAAATCTACTTAACTTCATGATGAAAATAAACCTGCAAATAGTGAAACCTTTTAAGCTCATTAAATATTCAAGCCAGTGCATGCTAGGAACAGCTTTGAAAAGTTAAGTAAAATGTACTTAATTTATTTACCTGTTAAATGTACTCAAATTAGAGAATAAACACAAGGTTTTCTACTTTAGGATTGATAAACCCTAACCCTAAACAATAACAAATAATATTTACTTATTAAGCTAGAACATTCATTTTTACATGTTTGAATTAAGTACAAATTTAGAATTTACTTAATATTTTTATGTTCACGCTTAAACTTATTCAATCTAGAAAGTATTTAATCTTTTCTGCTATATTTATTTTCACCACAAAATAATCTACTGATACTTAACTCAAACCTCCCTCAAGAAGGGGAAAATTCAAAATCGGTTGGATTTTGAATATGGTTTTTTTTAACATTCATGAAAGTTAACACTAGAAATATTGAAACTAAATGTGTATTGCATGTATACTGGATGCATATTACCATGTCACAGTGCATATACTGGTGTTGAACGTTTAGTCGGGCCTGCTCCAGATTAGCTGTATACAGTTGCATGGGAAATCTGCTGTTTGCTTTTCTAGGAGTGATTATCTCAGAGGACTCAGAAGCATTAAAAGCAAGAAGACCTGAATTAAAATATCACTCTGACTCTTTCCTCATACAACAATTATTCAGCCCTTTCACATACAAAAAAAAAAAACAAAAAAAAATGACTGTTTGAATCCACTTTTCTGATAGCTTGTGTCCAATCATGTGCATTTTTATTCCAAATGCATAAGATTATCTTCACTTCTGTAAGTGTAGTATAACCATTATTGTCATTTTTGATTTATTATAAAATAATATTATTTATTACTAAATGTGTGAAACCTGTCATTGCCATAACATTTTCAGAAAACATTTGGAAGATTATTTTGTGTGTTATAAGCACATTCATTTAACATTCATTCTACATTTTTCAATAAAAGTGATAAATTCCCCTAAAATAAATGTATTTACATAAAATGTACATTTCTTTTTTACCTAACTGATTATGTTACTGAAAAAAACAGGCATGAAGGTAAACATCATGATTTTTACATGTGAAAATGTAATTTTAACCTGACATAAATACACCGATCAGCCAAAACATTAAAACCACCTGCCTAAAATTGTGTAGGTCCCCCTCGTGTCGCCAAAACAGTGCCAACCCGCATCTCAGAATAGCATTCTGAGATTATATTCTTCTCACTACAATTTTACAGAGTGGTTATCTGAGTTACCTTAGACTTTGCCAGTTTGAACCAGTCTGGCCATTCTCTCTTGACCTCTCTCATCAACAAGACATTTCTGTCCACAGAACTGCCGCTCACTGGATTTTTTTTGTTGTTGTTGTTTTTGGCACCATTCGGACTGTTGTGTGTGAAAATCCCAGGAGATCAGCAGTTACAGAAATACTCAAACCAGCCCATCATGCCACGGTCCAAATTACTGAAATCACATTTTTTCCCCATTCTGATGATTGATGTGAACATTGACTGAAGCTCCTGACCCATATCTGCATTATTTTATACATTGCACTGCTGCCACATGATTGGCTGATTAGATAATCGCATGCATGATTGTTGGTGCCAGACGGGCTGGTTTGAGTATTTCTGTAACTGCTGATCTCCTGGGATTTTCATGCACAACAGTTAAGTAAAGTCCAAAGTAAAACTGATTTTTGATGCTCATTCAATTTACTTCATTAAAATGAAAGCAACGCAAATGTAATTTCACTTAGTCCATTTGTTTTGGGAAAACATAAAAAAAAATTCTACTTTGCATTTCTAGAACTGTAAATAAAATGTCCGTAATTAACAGAAAAAGAATGTTAACATGCTACAGTAAAAAAACATTAATTGGTTAACAGGTAGTTTTTCCTTAACATACAGTAAAAAACTGATAATATATTTAAGAATACAATACATGCAATTTTACAGTTAAATATTGTTATGTTTTTATATGATTTTACAGTATAGTTAACGGTAAACATTTATGTTATGTTTAACAAGAGGATACATGTACTTGTGATTGACAATTTTTTAAATTTCTGTGAAAAACAATAATTGGGTGTTCCCAGAAGTCCCTGCATGACCCATCAATTTTTTTCATATTGTAAGTAGTTGTTTCTTATTATTTCTTTAATAATGTTTATTGCATTATTTTAGTGTCACATGTGTTGCCCTGATGGTGTTTTGTGCTTGTGTGAGTAACACTGTGCACTGTCTCTACATGTGTATTCATGATGAACTTCAAGTCATCATGTGGCCTTCTATTGTTACTACAGTGTTTAACAATACAGATTAAAAAAATGATAAAGTGAAAAACAGATTTTTGTAGTTCCAGAAGGCTGGTATATTAAGTTTTTATCATTTATATGCTTTGCATGAGACTCAATGGGTAGAGTAAATGTTGAAATTAATTGCTATTTTATGTGATTTTATGCAATATTAATAAAGGGGGAGATTTGGAAGTATTTAATGTTCTGTTATGTTGAGATTTACAGTTGAAGTCAGAAGTTTACGTACACCTTAGCCAAATACATTTAAGCTCAGTTTTTCACAATTCCTGATATTTAATCGTAGAAAACATTCCCTGTCTTAGGTCAGTTAGGATCACTACTTTATTTTAAGAATGTGAAATGTCGGTGGCCTGTGTAGCTCAGCGAGTATTGACGCTGACTACCACCCCTGGAGTTGTGAGTTTGAATCCAGGGTGTGCTGAGTGACTCCAGCCAGGTCTCCTAAGCAACCAAATTGGCCTGGTTGCTAGGGAGGGTAGTCACATGGGGTAACTTCCTCATGGTCATGATTAAATTGTTTTTGCTCTCAATGGGGTGTGTGGTAAGTTGTGCGTGGATCGTGGAGGGTAGCATGAGCCTCAACATGCTGTGAGTCTCTGCGGTGTCATGCACAACGAGCCATGTGATAAGATGCGCAGATTGACAGTCTCAGAAGCAGAGGCAACTGGGACTTGTCCTCCGCCACCCGGATTGAGGTGAGTAACTGCGCTACTACGAGGACCTAGTAAGTAGTGGGAATTGGGCATTCCAAAATTGGGGAGAAAAAAAAAAAGAATGTGAAATGTCAGAATAATAGTAGAGAGATAATGATTTATTTCAGCTTTTATTTCTTTCATCACATTCCCAGTGGGTCAGAAGTTTACATACACTTTGTTAGTATTTGGTAGCATTGCCTTTAAATTGCTTAACTTGGGTCAAACGTTTTGGGTAGCCTTCCACAAGTTTCTCACAATAAGTTCCTGGAATTTTGTCCCATTCCTCCAGACAGAACTGGTGTAACTGAGTCAGGCTTGCTCACATATGCTTTTTCAGTTCTACCCACAAATTTTCTATTGGATTGAGGTCAGGGCTTTATGATGGCCACTCCAATACCTTGACTTTGTTGCCCATTTTGCCACAACTCTGGAGGTATGCTTGGGGTCATTGTCCATTTGGAAGTCCCATTTGCGACCGAGCTTTAACTTCCTAGCTGATGTCTTGAGATGTTGCTTCAATATATCCACATAATTTTCCTTTTTCATGATGCCATCTATTTTGTGAAGTGCACCATTCCCTCCTGCAGCAAAGCACCCCCACAACATGATGCTGCTGCCCCCATGCTTCATGGTTGGGATGGTGTTCTTCGGCTTGCAGCCTCACCCTTTTTCCTTTAAACATAACCATGGCCATTATGGCCATTATGTTTCATCAGATCAGAGGACATTTCTCCAAAAAGTAAGATCTTTGTCCCCATGTGCACTTGCACACTGTAGTCTGACTTTTTTATGGTGGTTTTGGAGCAGTGGCTTCTTCCTTGCTGAGCAGGCTTTCAGGTTATGTCGATATAGGACTCGCTTTACTTTGGATATAGATACTTGTCTACCCGTTTCCTCCAGCATCTTCACAAGGTCCTTTGCTGTTGTTCTGGGATTGATTTGCACTTTTCGCAGAAAACTACATTCATCTCTAGGAGACTGAATGCGTCTCCTTCATGAGCAGTATGATGGCTGCATGGTCCCATGGTGTTTATATTTGCGTACTTTTGTTTGAACAGATGAACATGGTACCTTCAGGTGTTTGGAAATAGCTCCCAAGGATGAACCAGACTTGTGGAGGTCCACAGTTTTTTTCTGAGGTCTTGGCTGATTTCTTTTGATTTTCCCATGATGTCAAGCAAAGAGGCACTGAGTTTGAAGGTAGGCCTTAAAATACATTCACAGGTACACCTCCAATTCAGTACACCTCCTATCAGAAGCTAATTGGCTAATTGTCTAATGCTGCGTTCTATTTGTCTCGGAAGTCGGAGCTCAGGACTCGGATCGACATCATATCCGTAAAAAAAAAAAACAAGAAATCCGAGTTGGATGTGTTCCTTTTACACACAACACGACAAGTTGGAAAAAAAGATGGACGCCTCCAGGAAAGTAATTGTTGCACTAGCTCTTTTGGAGTACAGAGAGCTACTAAATAAGTATGCCCTTCACCTAAGAAACCTCAAGGAAGATGACAGAAAGCGGAGAAGGTATGTTAATGTTTCCGCGTATTTGATTGTATCAAAACATGTTAACCACGTTTTAATCGAACCAGCGGTGTAAACAAAGGGCAATGCCCTATGGAAGTATAAACGTATATTTGCAATATAAATTTGCCTAACTGTGTGATGTGTAAACGGTTTTACGGTTTGTAACATTAGGCAGTGTTGTTGTAGCAACATTGACCATTGTTCTTGTAGCTGCAGTGACCATTGTTGTTGTTAGCAGCAGCGACCTAGCCAATTTTAGCTGTACCAGTTTATAAACAACACATTACGCGGTAATTCACGCATAACAGGATTGTAGCAACATGCCTATAGGCAACGGTAATACAGTCTTGTGTATATGACTTACTAAATTGGACACAATAAAGACAAAAGTGCTAAAAAAAACGTTAAACCCACAGCATACTACAGTCGATGCTCTACGCAGCCATCTTGCTTTCTGAACTCGGGGTCCTCTGAGTTTGTCTGACTTTCCGAGTAGGAATTCCGACATTGGGGGGGCGTTCCATTTGTCAGTTCCGGTCTCGGAACTCGGAAAATAACTCGGAGCTCCGACTTCCGAGACAAATGGAATGCAGCATAAAGGCTTGACATCATTTTCTGGAATTGTCCAAGCTGCACAGTTAACTTAGTGTATGTAAACTTTTGACCCACTAGAATTGTGATATAGTCAATTAAAAGTGAAACAATCTGTCTGTAAACAATTGTTGGAAAAATTACTTGTGTCATGCACAAAGTAGATGTCCTAAACGACTTGCCAAAACTATAGTTTGCTAATATTAAATCTGTGGAGTGGTTAAAAAATGTTTTAATGACGTCAACCTAAGTGTATGTAAACTTCTGACTTCAAAGAGTTTCTGTAATGTTGGAGTTTTGGAAATAAAAACTAAATGTAGAGTAGCTGCTGACAGTAGCTTTTTTCCCACTAGGTGGCGCCATTAACCCAAGTCATAAGACTACAAGGACTAGTTCACCCAAAAACGTAAAACTCTTTTCTCCTTAGAGTTCTTCTTCTTTTGTTTTTGGCAATTTGCATTCTTCGTGTACAACACCACTTACTGGGCAGGGGACTTAAAGTAATAGTTCACCCAAAAATGAAAATTCTCTCATTATTTACTCACCCTTATGCCATCCTGGATGTATATGACTTTCTTTCTTCAGCAGAACACAAATGAAGATTTTTAGAAGAATATCTCAGCTCTTTTGGTCCATACAATGCAAGTGAATGGGTGCCAACATTGTGAAGCTCCAAAAATTACGTAAATCAGCATAAAAGTAATACATATGACTCCAGTGGTTAAATCAATGTCTTCAGAAGTGATATGATAGGTGTGGGTGAGAAACAGATCAATATTTAATTCCATTTTTACTATAAATTCTCCTCCCTTTTCAGTCAATGTCCACTTTCATTCTGAAGGGCTCATCCCTATGCCCTAATCCCTTCAGAGGGTTTGCCCTCCAGAGTGAGAGCTTTGGAGGGTTGAAGGTTGTAGGGATCAAAAATATTAGTTTTTTTATTAGTTAAATATTATTATTATTATTATTATTATTATTATTATTCAACTCCTTTATTAAAATGAACAGATCAAGTGAATTTACAGGAATATAACACAAGCAAAAGCCAGTTTTAAACAGAAAGCCAGGGGGTTAAATATTTTAAAAAAAAGTTAATTATAATAATTAAAAGCCTTTACATATAAACTACAGATTTTGTTTATAGAACCAGAGTGTGTTTAGAGGTGCAGCTGGATTTACAACAGACATGTAGATTTATGACATATGGTCCAGTTGAACCCTACGGAAACGCCCCTTTTGAAGTGCCCTTTGAAGCAGCTATTTATTAACCCCTCGGTTTGGAATGACCCTTCAACTTGGCGGCCATGATAGTTCCCCCTTCGAAGTGCCCTTCAGAGGTGATTTATCCCGTTTGGAACACAGGGAAATTTTCACTTTCACATTCTTCTTCTTGTGTTTTTGGTGATTCATATTCTTGATGCATACGCCCCCTACTGGGCAGGGAGAAGATTTCTAACAAAAATTTACTTAAATATTGATCTGTTTCTCACCCAAAACTATCATTTCACTTCTGAATATATGAATTTAACCAATGGAGTCTTATGGATTACTTTTGTGCTGCCTTTATGTGCTTTTTGGATGAATTTTCATTTTTGGGTGAACTATCCCTTTAATTTCAAGCCTCTATTTATAATGACATGTGACCTGCTCCATCATTTTTATCATTTTGTCCCAAAAACACATTTTGAGTTTTAAAAATTAAACTAAAGTAAGACGCAAGATTTCAGGAAACATTTAAGTGATTATATCCGTGCAAAGATTTGGAGCAGAAACACAATAAATAATTCTATCATTAGAAAAATGAGGCTTTCCTTCTTATTATGGTGCATAAGACTTTAAATGGTTTTTTTTTTGGGTCAAAGTGACTCAGAATAATGAAGCAGGTCACAAATGGATAAATACATTCTAGAAATATTAATATAACATTCTCTTTTAAACAATTGTCTGACCATAAATGTACAGAACATACGTATTTGTATATTTTCTATGCTTGTTTGGGAGTGTGGAAGAATGTGGTAGTGACTTATATTTTTATATTATCTTAAAAAGAATATACTGTATGTGTCAATTTTTTTGGTTTATTTCATTTAAATAAATTCATATTTAAACATTCATATAATTATCTACTTTAGGTTGTCCAATCAAAATTCAGAAAAGGGATGAACATAAAATAATACACACTGAATAGTCATCAAATTGTGCTTTTCTACAAATGAATAAAGGCTAAATGTTGGAACTGTATTAGCATGCAACAGATATAAAATATAATATATAGCCAAAGCAAGCAAATACTATTATTAGTAATTACTGTATTAGTAGTTATTAGTAATTCATAATAATTTAACCTATATAAGACAATGGATATTTAAATGCATCTATACGCAGTAGGGAAAAGAGAATGCAATGAAAACTTAGGACCATTCACCATCCAATAGTCCCTTTCTCATCTCTGACTCGAGAGCCCTCAGATGAGTGTCAAGGACAATCCATCTGTCAAGTATTAAAGACTCTTCATAAAGACCATGATTCCAGGCACAAAACTGGAGATAATACCACGGGAAGCAGATTAAAGAGCGTTAAATGCGAGTGATTAACTGCTTTTTCTGCACTGGGAGGCAGATTAACTGCCACCCTTAACACAGAACCAAACTGCTGGGTGAAAAGGATGATCCGAATTAGCCAGGTTTTGGTGTTGGAAATGAGATTAAGTAAAGTGTGTGTCTTACACTGCGCAGATGTAGTTGTATGTGTGTTATTGGATCCATACGTTGTGAATGTGTGTACATATGTGTGTACCAACACACCTCAAATCCTTCCATTAAGACTATTTGGGAGGAGCACAATGGTATCGTTTGGATCCCTATAAAAGAGGGATCAGTCAGCACTAGTTTGAGGGAGGCTTCATCTGTTGATCACCGAAGAGAAAATAGACAATTTTTACTTTGCAAAGCTGCAGTAATCTGCAGAAGGAGATAGCATAATTGATTTAAAGTTTTAAAACGTTACAGAGTTCTCGGCAGAGTGGTTGCCAGTTTCAAGCAAGATGAGGAAATCAGAGCCAGAGTTTCAAGATGACTTCTACATCCCCATCCCTTTAGAAACCAACAATGTCTCAGCGCTAAGCCCTTACCTGGTCCCCCAGGACCACTTGGGACACCATGGCGTATTTATGGCCATGGCTGCCTTTATGTTCTTCCTTTTCATTGCAGGAACTGCAATCAACATCCTTACCATTGTCTGCACAATTAAATTCAAGAAACTCAGATCTCATCTTAACTATATTCTTGTGAACCTTGCAGTTTCCAACCTGATTGTGTCATTTTTCGGCTCCTCAGTAGCATTCTACTGCTTCTGGGAGAAGTACTTTATCCTCGGGCTGCTGGGATGTAAAATCGAGGGCTTCACTTCAACAATTGGAGGTATTATGCAACATGCATCAACATTAATTTGAATGCTTCTGTGCTAGCCTGTTGGAAAACATTTCAAGTAATTCAGATAACATTGTAAATACCCTTAACTATTGTTACATGTAGTGAAAAAGAAGAGTTTCATTTGTTAAATCCACACCTAATTCAAATCATTCTGGTCCTGGTTTGAATCAAAAAGGGATAACTGCTTGATGTTTGTCTTTTCACTTCTCTTTCTCTGTCTCTGTATTATTGCAGGAATGGTGAGTTTGTGGTCTCTCGCTGTGGTGGCATTTGAAAGATGGCTGGTCATTTGCAAACCCCTTGGAAACTTTACCTTCAAGACCACTCATGCCATCATTGGCTGTATCCTTCCTTGGATTATTGCATTGTCAGCCGCAATTCCTCCACTGTGCGGCTGGAGCCGGTAAGTCACCAGAACCAAATATAAACATAAATGGCACTGACACTTAATTGCCTAAATTGCCTCCAGTGAACTTTAAGATAATCAACACCTAGTCCCCTTTTGTTTCACTCCTATACAACTAGTTCTAGAAAGAAGTGAGGTTCTTCTAATTGTAACTGAAGAGTGTGTGAAGTTGTCTATCTCGTCAGCCTCACTGAGGTCTGTTTTACAGGTACATACCCGAAGGTTTGCAGTGCTCTTGTGGTCCTGACTGGTACACGACTGGGAACAAGTACAACAATGAGTCCTTCGTCATGTTCTTGTTCTGCTTTTGCTTCGCGGTTCCCTTCAGCACCATTGTGTTCTGTTATGGTCAGCTACTCATCACACTCAAATCAGTGAGTATAGTTTACCATGCTCAAACTGCCTCAGAATTATTTATTTTCATACAAGTTCGGTTAAAGAAGTTTAAGTGAGGAAGAGGTATTTTATGTGACAATACAGTGGTGTAATTCTAACTCTTACATGTGTAACCGGTCCTGCTCGACCCACTCCGAACGGGACTCGAACCGGCATCTCCGGCATGGGAGACAGGTGCGCTAACGAGGAGGCTAAAGACTACAGCCTTTAGCATCAGTCGCTAGTGGGCCTCTTGAGGCCAGGGGAGTGAGGTTTACACACTGCACAGCTACCTATTGTACCAGCTGGCTACCGTTACATTCACCCCCCTAAACCTCAATCCCATCCGGGTTACGGCACCACTGAAACCGGTCCTGCTGGACCTGCTCCAAGCGGGATATGAACCGGTATCTCTGGCATAGGAGGTGGGCGCGCTAACGAGGAGGCTAAAGGCTACAGCCCCTAGCATTAGTCGCTGGTGTGCCTCTTGAGGCCAGGGGCGTGAGGATTACATACCGCACAGCTGCCTACCAGCTGGCTACCGTTATACATGCTGCTAACTCAACTGATAAAATCCCAGCCATTTATTGTACATTTGCCAAATGAATATTCCAGGTTAAATACAAGTAACGCTCAATTGACAGCATTTGTGGCATAATGTTGATTACCACAAAAATGAATTTCGACTCATCCCTCCTTTTCTTTAAAAAAAAGCAAAAATCTGTGAGGCACTTACAATGGAAGTGAATGGGGCCAATTCATAAACATTAAAATACTCACTATTTTAAAAGTTTAGCCCCAAGACGTTAACATTATACTGTATTTGTTAAAGGAATGTTCCAGTTTCAGTACAAGCTGAGTTCAATCAACAGCATTTGAGGCATAATTTATTTTGACTTGTCCCTCCTTTTCTTTAAAAAAGGCAAAAATCTGTGTTACAGTGAGACACTTATGGAAGTGAATGGGGCCATAATTTATTCATAATTTTAACATTAATGTACTCAGTGTTTCAAAAGTATAACAACAAGACATAAAGGATATGAGTGTAAAAATAATTTTAGAGTAATAAAATCACTTTCTAACCTTTTCTGTGTAAAGTTATAGCCAGTTTTACAACTTCATTGCCATGACGATGTAATATCAACAAACCCTAAAATTCTAAAATGACTGTAAAAATGATGATTTAAACAACTTTACAGCTCAAATAATACACAACAGAAGAATTAATGTAAGTGTTTATATAAAATTATAAGCATCACATTTCTGTGTTTAAACCCTCCAGAAATTGACCCCATTCACTTCCATTGTAAGTGCCTCACTGAAACCCAGATTTTTGCTTTTTTTAAAAAAAAGGAAAAAGAAGAAAAGGTGGGATGAGTCGAAAAAATTTTTTTTGCGGGAATCAATATTATGCCACAAATGCTGTCGATTGAGCTTGTATTGACAATTTTATTTTGATAAAATCGCTTACTGGTCATTTCTGTGTAAGTTCTATCGCTGTAACACTGTAATTGTTACGATTTAAACCGATTTTAGTTGTTACAATGATGATGTAATGTTAACAAACCCTAAAACGACTGAAAAACGGACAATTTAAACAACTTTACAGCTCAAATAATACACAAGTTTTAACAGAATAATTAAAATAAGTGATTTTATAAAATTATAAGCTTCACATTTCTGTGTTTAAACCCCTAAAAATTGGCCCCATTCACTTCCATTGTAAGTCCCTCACTGTAAATTTATTTATTTTTTTTTAAGAAAAAGAGGGACAAAATAATTTTTACTGGTAATCAACATTATCCCACAAATGCTGTCAACTGAGCTTAATTTGCATTGATCAGAATATTATGAATATTCCTTTTAAATGCCTTGGGATATACATTGAGGTATTGCCAGGAAAAAAACAGAAAATATCAGGAACTTTTTTAAATTTTGATTTCCAGGCTTGGAAAAATCATGGAAATTAACAATAGGCTCATGGCAAAAACGTAAGTTATGACTTGGCTCATTCAAAAAGGTAAGCTAAGACGACTTGTAGAGCAACTAATCAACAAACATAATTTCAGATCAATACAATAGACCTAATTCACAGAAGCGCCATCTTTGTTTTTTGACGGGAAGGAAAACAAGGCTGTGAGGAATAGACTTACAGTCTCTTCAATGGCATGCACTGTATAAAGCTATATACAGCTCCTATATCACATCTAATTTTCCACAACTCATGTTTTTTGTCTACTGAAATTTCTTTGAAAGATATTTTTCAATGTTTTGTCAGCAGAACGACCTAAAAACACTTTAAACAACTGTACAACCCATTGAAGAGAAGTCTGTCCCTCACAGCCTAGTTGTCATTACCGCCTAAAATCAAAGATGGCGTTACTGTGAATAAGGTCTATAAAGACATAAAATTGTTGCTAGCGTCCTGTCCAACACTTTATTATAACAAAGGAAATGTCTGTGAACAAATTTGATTACTCACTGCATAAATTTATGCAAGACAAATGACCGATGTCTGACAGTATCCTTGTTTTGAGTAAGGGGTTAGACTTGATTTATGTTTGGGTAAGGGAATAAACCAGGAAATATAGTTATAGCATCATTCTTTGGTTCATTTTTTATTCTCCGTGGGAGTAAAACTTGTACAATTTCGCCATCTCATATTATTATTACGACTCGTCATGAGGCTGAAAGTAATCATATCTTAAAAAGTCTAGAGTATTCAACCTACTTTTTCTAGTTATGCTCAGCTCTAAAATATCTAATTGGTTAGAAATGGTAATCTCTTTTTTTAATGATATTTTCCAATAATCACAAATGACTGGATAAGTCATGTACATTAATTGCTCAAAACGTGTGGGAACACTGCATAATGCTGCCATGCTCCTTTAATATCCATTGCATGTCTATTAGGCAGCCAAAGCTCAAGCAGATTCAGCTTCGACCCAGAAGGCCGAAAAGGAGGTGACAAAGATGGTGGTGGTGATGGTGTTTGGCTTCTTATTATGCTGGGGACCATATGCATGCTTTGCTCTGTGGATGATTTCCCATCGTGGTGAAACATTTGACCTGAGACTGGCAACCATCCCATCCTGCCTTTGCAAAGCCTCTACAGTGTACAACCCTGTTATCTATGTCATGATGAACAAACAGGTAGAACTAGTTTGCTGACACTTGTCCCTGCCAAATGCCATATTTATACTAACAACAAAAATCAAACTCATTCCTTTGAGTAATATGTACTGTTCTTTTTCTCTCCTCTATTTAAACTCAGTTCCGCTCGTGTATGATGAAGATGGTCTGTGGAAAGAATATTGAGGATGATGAGTCCTCTGCTTCATCTCAAGTCACCCAGGTCTCCTCTGTTGCACCAGAGAAATAAACTCATTCTTGATGTAACCTCATAACCACTCTGGCAGTGAAAATTATTTTTACAATGACTGTAAATAATAAACATTGGCCCAATAGGAATTTTTGCTTATAATGTCAAACATTTTTAACTTGGACTTGGCTTGCATATACATGTAGAATGAGTAGACGTTGTTATTATTATTATTATTATTATTAAAAATATACAATAAATGCAAAGAAAGACAGATTGTGTTGTTATATTTATATTTATGTTGAAGACTAGTAAACATAAGTCAAAATGATTTATATGACATATGTTACGTTAGTCTTAATTCATTCAGTGTCAAACAGATCGCTATGATGTAGTGAGCACACAATTTTACAACAAACAATACATAAAAAACAAAGAAGTATCTCATATTTCAGATTGTAATCAGGTCTGTAGTTTTTCCACAGCAACAGGCAACACATCCAGGAATGGTCTGGAAAGTGAAGAAATAAATATTTAAATCAAATAAAAAAAGGAATAATAACAGTGGTTTTCAATGAAAAAGAAAGGTCACAAATGCTCACATGAATGATTTTAGTATGCATGCTTACTTTAACTTCTTCTTTTACTTCACTAAACCAAAAGGAAAAGAGAAACAAGAAAGAATACAAAGTTAGTTTTCCTCATTTCCAAACCATGCATAACACAATAATATCATGAACAAGATAAACTCAGTCTAGAAATGAGAAAGTCTTGAAATTAAACCACAAATGATGTTAGAGAAACAAGGAGCAGGGAAAGCAAACTGTTGCTCATGTTAAATTAACATCAGTTACATGGATTAATTCCGTTCAAATTGTAAGAATCGTAAAATAAACGTTCAATTCAAAATACCGTGAAAATAGCAGTTGTCCAATGGCAGGTCATGCAAGACCAAACTTGAGCTATTATCTTGAGTTTTCGTTGAAAATTCAGGTGTATATCTGAGTTCTGCTAGTAGTGAACTTTTGCCAATCACGAATAGTTCAGAACTAGCGGAATTCCAGACATACGACTGACTGAGTGCTGCACCATGCTTTAGCTGAAAACATTCACTGAAAAACATCCTTTTCAACTACATCTCTGAATATGTTTGTGATCTACACTGTAATGGCAACAACAAAAATCACACAAGAGACCCTCGATTCTCCATCCCATCAAATAGACATTATCCCAACAACCAGATATTAGTTTCAATTTCAGTTTAGAAGAGGACATCAAAAATCCCAATTAACAAATACCCATAAAAATATAAATATTAGCACCATTCTCTTCTGGGTTTCGTATTTCTGTCCCTAAACAATTAAATCATCACATCCTGGGTCTTCATTTACAAAGACCACAATATTATATCTGGATTAAAAGGAAACAACTGAATAAATAAATAAAATAAAAAGTTTACAGACTGCTCTTGTTCTTCATGTCGGCTCCATCGTCACCCTGGTTTGGTCTCTTCACGTCCTAGTGTCCACTTCCTCTTGCTCCAATTTGTTACGATAGATAGAGAAGCTGATGACTGGAAAAAAACATCTACCGTCAGAAACGGAGAGAGATTAAAACTGACCTCATCAAGATTTTCAGATAAACCCTGCTTTCCCTAAATTGAACCATCAATCCATTGGGATTAAGAAGGTTTGTGCTGCATCCTTGTCAATACTAATTAGGATCTTGTGTGTAGGGTACCTAGGTACCCCGGTTGTCCCAATAAGCTGATTTGGACTCGGACTGTAACCTACATGTCTGTCTTATAGTTACCCCCTACATAACGGCCATTTGAACAAAACTGTGTCACATTTGTTTTACATGGACATGAGTGAATGTGAATGATAGACAATGTTGCTGGGTGTGAACTGGATGGCACAGTGTTTACAGTGACATCAATTTGATAAAAAAAAAATTTCTAAAAAGAAAGAAAATTCCTTATGAGTAAGAAAAGAAAGAAAAACATAGCCAACAGTCTAAAAAAGGATTCCTTAAAGGTCCTTTAATGATATTAATAATTTAATTTAAAACCATATACACTTAAAAAACCCTTTTAAGATGAAATGGTCCTTTGTGTTGGAATAGAATAGAATAGAATCAAAGCACATGGAAATGACTTGTAGGTATGAAAATAATTGAATCGTTAATGCAACATGCAATATACACGGAACAGCGTGTGAATGTGCAAATGTACAGTACTATGTGCAATGTCCTAAACAATACCATGTACAATATAAGTATGTAATTATAATTTTATAATAATAATTATAATTTTTTTAATTATAATTTTATAATTATAATTTTCTTTATTTATCACACATTATACATTTTGCACATATACAGTGAAATTCTTCTTTTTCACATATCCCAGCTAGGCTGGGGTCAGAGTGCAGGGTCATGTATATGTATAATGTACAATATACAATACAACTGTACTTCACTCCTGCACTAGACTGTTGTTCTCTATTAAACCAAAAAGCAGGGTTTTACTGAGCACCAAAATGATTTCTGCCAAAGAATCTAGTGCAATTTAGAATTGTGTTTCTTAAGAATGTTTGTACAAATGCTTCATTTCCTTGTAATAATTATCTTATGCATGGTTAATACAAGTGTGTTAGAGACTGTACTGGATGCTTTAGCCAAAAGATGTCTTAGACCTAAACTTTAAAGGTTGCAGAAAGTACCAAAAGGCCCATGTTACCTTATAATCACTGCATGCTAGATCGTGCCAAATGCCATGGCACATTGTTTTGGTTTACCTGTCATGGCTTCAACAATCCTAGGAAGCAACAGTAGCTTAGGCCTTCTGTAAGCCTAATGAAATGAGTCTTTGTTCGGTTCTCGATGCCAGTTTTGACCTCAACAGTTCTCTACCCTGCCAAGGCATCCTCTTTTTACCCCAGCCAGGGAATCCTCTTTTTTGAGTATAAAAGCACTTTGATAAGAGTCTGAAGTCTGTCGGTGTGAGTCGGCCAGAGATAGCAGATAGTAGAAGCACTAGAGGCCCAAACTTTATTAGTGACTAATAACTACAAGAGTTCGGGCTTAACAACAACCTACACAGAATGGCAGAACAATGGGGAGAAGGGATGTTTGCTGCAAGGCGAAGAGCGGATGAAACGACACGGGAATCAGTCTTCACATACACCAACTCCAATAACACCAGGGGTGAGTCTTTAAATGATAATCACAGTATTATTCCTCACACTAGAAGAAATATGGTTAGACATACGTAGGCAGACTTCATGCATTAGATATGTTGACCTTGACCTAAACATTAAGTTCAGCCATGACAACTATGAAAAGGACTGTACGGTAGCAATCTATTCTGTTGTGAAAATTTTTGTGGCCCTTAAACCCATCAATATTGGCAAAGCAATGGGGCAGGATTTGGTACCTTTACCTTAAAGCTTTCTGTGCATTTTGACACATGCAACAATAGGTAAGTAATGCATAAAAGAAAGAGTTTTCTGGGACTGGTTCACACACCAAAACAAGATCACAACTGTATTGCTTTGCATTTCTCATTTCCAGATCCCTTTGAAGGACCCAACTACCACATTGCCCCTCGATGGATCTACAATCTCGCAACAGTGTGGATGTGCATTGTGGTTGTCGCCTCAGTCTTCACCAATGGCCTGGTGCTGGTGGCCACAGCCAAATTCAAGAAGCTCCGCCACCCTCTCAACTGGATCTTGGTCAACCTCGCTTTTGCCGATATTGCAGAGACTCTTTTGGCCAGCACCATCAGTGTCATCAACCAGATCTTCGGCTACTTTATCCTCGGACACCCAATGTGTGTTTTTGAGGGCTACACTGTCTCTGTATGTGGTAAGTTACTTTAAGCTCAGTGCCATCATTGACATTGGCAAGTAAACAACAACAGCAGATAAATCATTTGGACCAACGGTTTTAGAATTTGGCAAATGTGGTCTGTTTTATTTGTCTTATTGGCTTTAAATGGCATCTAACAACACAATCAACAGGTATTGCTGGTCTGTGGTCTTTGACTGTCATCTCATGGGAGAGATGGGTGGTCGTCTGCAAACCATTTGGAAATGTCAAGTTCGATGCTAAATGGGCAAGCGCTGGCATCATCTTCTCCTGGGTTTGGTCTGCTTTTTGGTGTGCACCTCCCATCTTTGGCTGGAGCAGGTAAAAACGCCATACTGACCTTGGTTCCTACAATAAGGACACTTGACTGCTATTTAAAAAAAGTAATAGTTAACCAAAAAATTCAAATTCATGATTTACTCACCCTCATGTCAGTCCAAACCCATATGACTTTCTTCTCCAGAACACCAAAGAAAATAATAAAATGAATCTCCCAATGACTAAATTCAATACAATGGCAGTGCATGGCAGGGGCGGACTGGCTATAGGGAGAACCGGGACCTTTCCCGGTAGGCCAGCCGCAAAATGGGGCAGAACAGGTGGCGATAAGCTGAAACGGGCCACCGCATTATGTTGAACGGGCCGCGACTGGCTGAAGAGGGCCACAAAATGGCGCCGCTATATGCAGAAGGGGGCCGTGATATGCTGAAAAGGACCATATATTAACGTTTACGGATTGTCCCCATTCACATCCATTTTAAGTGCCTCACTGTAACCCAGATTTTTCCTTTTTTTTTAAGAAAAGGAGGGTCAAGTAAAAATTATTTTTTGTGGTAATCATTATTATGCCACAAATGCTGTTAATTGTGCTTAACTTGTTTTGAACCTGGAATATTCCTTTAATGGTTTAAGTTGATTTGAGAATAAATAACGAATTCAAGTACAGTCTGTTCATTACGCAAAGTATTTGTATGCCTTCAGAAGACTTGGTATATGACGCACGGCACTTTTGAGTGCTTTATAAAGCATTAAAGTGAGTTATCATGTACAGCTTTTGTGTGGATTCAGCAAATGGGACGTTTCCTTTCGTGTTCCACTGAAGAAACAATAGTCATATGGGTTTGGAACAACTTGAGGGTGAGTAAATAATGAGTAAATAGACAGAATTCTAATTTTTAAACTATTCTAAAGCAGTTTTTTTACATAAATGTAAGCCAATCCATTATTTTCTCACAGGTTTTGGCCTCATGGTTTGAAGACCTCCTGCGGCCCTGATGTCTTCAGTGGAAACGAGGACCCTGGTGTCCAATCTTACATGCTTGTTCTGATGATCACTTGCTGCATCATCCCTCTGGCCATTATCATTCTCTGCTACATTGCTGTGTGGCTGGCAATCCGCTCTGTAAGTTGTTTCATGGATCCTGCAAGCACTTCATTCCATTAGGTTCTCACAGTTGGTAAAAAGGCACTAAGCACCCGCATTGCATCATGCTTCAACAGGTTGCCCAGCAGCAGAAAGACTCCGAGTCTACACAGAAGGCTGAGAAGGAAGTGTCCAGAATGGTGGTTGTCATGATCGTGGCCTACTGTGTTTGTTGGGGTCCTTACACATTTTTTGTCTGCTTCGCATCGGCAAACCCAGGTTATGCCTTCCACCCATTGGCAGCAGCTCTTCCTGCCTATTTTGCTAAGAGTGCCACCATCTACAACCCCATCATCTATGTCTTCATGAACCGACAGGTGAGTCTGTGCTGTTTAACCTTGTGCACATTGAGAAATCTTCACATTGGGAAAATACTGAAACTGAAATTTTCTTTTGCAGTTCCGTGTATGCATCCTGCAGCTCTTTGGAAAGAAGGTGGATGATGGTTCTGAGGTGTCCACATCCAAGACAGAAGTCTCCTCTGTGGCACCTGCATAAGCGATGCATAAAATCTAAGAGCAAGGATCCGGAGCCAGATCATATGGGAAAAAAAGATGAAAATGGGACTTTTTATATTCCTTGTTTGCCCTCACCATTGACAACTCTGCATCCAGTCATTTCCCCCAGAGAGATGGAAAATACCTTTTTGGATGGCAGTGTGTGTTAAAGCATCACTTTCTCAAGTTCCAAAGGAATGACTTGTTACTGAAATGTTACAGTTTTTATGGTATTCAATTTTTACACAATCATTTGTCTATGGTACGCCATCCACTAGCTATTCAGAGAGGTGTATGCCTATACATAGCACTGCTTTGGGGGGAAGTGACACTCAGCATGGGATAACTAACAACAGTGAAAACTAAACACAATGGTTTGGCTTGATGTTCAATGGTGATGTAATAATGACTCTGTAACTTTAATTTTGTAGCCATCTTGCAAGAAAACAAAAATGATTAAAAAAAAGTTTGATAGATAGATGCCTGCCTATGTACAGCATGTAATACAGTTCTATTTTGTTTTTTCTTTGATGACAATAAAAAAAGCATCATAATAAGAACAGTTTTCTCTTCTGCATGACATTTTCCTTGTAGGCCTCCATATGGCAAGAATTAAAGTAGTCAAGGTATTATCTCCTTTCACAATGCAAAACAAATCCTTTTTGTAATCAGAATTTTGTCTTGTTGTCCAGTAAAAATATCTAAATATCCTTAAAACAAGATCAATTTACTTGAGAAGCAAAATTGTGCAGGATAATAAGAATTGTTTTTGGAGTATATATCTTTAATTAAGTTTATTTTTCTTACCACATTAGTTTTTTTTTTTTTTTTAAACATACAGTATATCTAAAAAAATAAATAAAGAGGTTTATGCTTAAAACAAGAAAAACATGTCTGAAAACATATACACAATTTTGCTTTGCAAGTACATTTATCTTGTTTTTAAAAAATTTTCACTGGAAAACAAGTTAAAATACTGATTAAGAAAATAAATTTTGCAGTAAAAGTGTCCCAACATTCACATTTACACACTTACACTGTAAAACCAAGTTTTAAGTTGATTTTTCATTAAATCCCTTTGACACCCAGACATTAATGGAAAATAACTTTCATTTCAATAAGTTTAATTATGCTAGACAGGATTTAAAGCTTGAAATGTAAGAGGAGCAAGTCAATTGCAATTTCTCCATTTAAGCCTGAAGAGGCTAAGTAATTTCCATTGGAACGTGACACTAAAAGCACTTCTTATCTAAGGAAGATTAACCTCAAAATGAGACCTTACCTTTTGACTCCAAGTGTCCGTGCACCATTGTGCGCCTGCACACTAATCATGTGCATTCATCCCATATGTCTATGTGAATGTGTGAGGTCAGAAACAGTTTTAAGACCCATAATTTGCATGCAGATTTGTGGGGCGTACTTCTTGTTTTGCGAGATATTCGTACCTCCGGCTAGCTTTTATTTGTTCCACGTCATTTAGTTACATTGTTAATCTTTGGGAAAATGAGCTGGTATAAAATGTATCTGACCCTCTCTGGTAGTTTGGTTGCAATCTGAACCACAAACGGAGAAAGCAGAGACAAAGCAGGGGCCAACTCAGGGAGAGGAGCGTCTAGTATCAGGTACAACCAAGAACCATTGGCAAATGAGAATGGGTGACAAGAAATTTGACAATAATTGCAAATCAATGTTTCCACTTTGTGCTCTCTGAGGTTTACACAATGGCAGAGGAGTGGGGAAATGCAGTATTTGCTGCCAGACGACAAGATGACAACAAGAGAGGTGGTTTTTACCTACACCAACAGCAATAACACAAAGGGTAAGAAAAATCAAAGTTTTCCAGAGGAGCTAGATTAGGTCAAACTTGGACAAGACATTATTATATAAGATCCTAAATAATGTCACTTTCTAAATTGCCTCTTCTTTTCACAGATCCCTTTGAAGGACCCAACTACCACATTGCCCCTCGATGGGTCTACAGTCTCTCAACACTCTGGATGTGCTTTGTGGTTGTCACCTCAGTCTTCACCAACGGCCTGGTACTGGTGGCCACAGTCAAATTCAAGAAGCTCCGCCACCCTCTCAACTGGATCTTGATCAACCTCGCTATTGCCGATCTTGGAGAGACTCTTTTGGCCAGCACCATCAGTGTCATCACCCAGATCTTCAGCTACTTTATCCTCGGACACCCAATGTGTGTTTTTGAGGGCTACACTGTCTCTGTATGTGGTAAGTAATTTTATGCCCAGAGCCATCATCACTGATCAAAGCTCAAGATTATTATTTAATTCTAAGTTCTCTCGTTGCAGATGTTCATCTCATTTGCTGGCATTTGTAATTTCAACAGGCATTGCTGCTCTTTGGTCTTTGACTGTCATCTCATGGGAGAGATGGGTGGTCGTCTGCAAACCATTTGAAAATGTCAAGTTTGATGGTAAATGGGCATCTGCTGGCATTATATTCTCCTGGATTTGGGCTGCTTGCTAGTGTGCTCCTCCCATCTTTGGCTGGAGCTGGTATGGATTGAAATATTGTTGTATTGCATTAAAGTTTTAAATTATAGGTCATATGATTTCTTCAGATAAAAATAAAACCAAATGAAATGCTGCACTGAAAGAAACTGTTTTGTCAGGTAGTAGAAATATGAGTCAACTAGACTACATTAGGTTACATATACAAAAGTATTTTTGTTATGGTTAAGATCAAGTTAGAAATCGAACCTTAAAATAACAATTGCATGTTTAAAAAAAGTTACTTTTCAACAACTTTTCTACACCAGATGCGCCTCAACAATTTTGTAAGTTTTCGAAGTGAACATTCTAAATGACATGCAGCAAACAGACGGACTAATCAGCTTTGAGCTGCAGTAGACTTCAGCAACGGTTAAATGGGCAAATAACCGTTTGAACTGACCAGCACGATTGGTCACCACATTAAGAAGCTTCAAAACAAAATTTATAGTTTGGATTTCGTGATATGTGTACATGGTTTGAAAGCTGAAAATAAAAACAACATAAAACACAAAACAGTCAAAAATGTGTTTTGGGAGGGGTGACGCCATGCAAAGGGCAGACGTGTGAGAGACAGCTCTGCGCACTTTGCTAATTTATTAAATTATTTTCATGATATAATCTGGTGAAATTCAATACACCCAGTTACACATTTACTGTTTGAGGTAAACATGGCAAAGAAGTCGAAATCCTCGGGCTCTGGAGACATTAAAAGACACTTACGGGTTCAAGATGAAAGCCCAGACAGGCCTGTGGACCGGGGACTCGATTTGGATGGTGCGGTGGGAGAAGGAATCAAGCGTCAACTGTCCAACATGTCGGTGATGTTGATGAAGGTACTTGCGGACTTGGAGGATCTCGCTGTAATACGTCGATCGATTACAGCGATGGAAAATAATTCTCTGAGCTAGTCACAAGAGTGACAGATGTTGAAAAACGAATCGATTATTTGGAGTCATCAGAGAGGGAATTAGCCACTAATCTGCCCACGACCGAAGTTGATTTGGAACGTGTTCTTGAAAAGCTTGAAGATCTTGAGAATAGAAGCCACAGGAATAACATTCGAACTGTTGGAATTCCTGAGCATGAGGAGGGCAGAGATATGGTGAAATTCCTAGATGAGCTTTTCCCGAGTCTGCTCGACATAACAGGCCACAAGCTGGAAATCGAGCGAGCTCACAGAGTCCCAGCTCACGGATCTGCTGAGGGAGGAAGGCCCCGATCGATTCTGGCCAAATTTTTGAGATCATCCGATAAAGATCTCGTGTTGTGCCAGGCTAGGAGCAAAGGAAAGCTTTCTTGGAAGAATTACAATATTTTCTTGTTTCCGTACTTTGCGAACTTGACAAGAGAGAAACACAATCGGTTTAAAGAATGCAAGAAACTCTTACATCAGCGGAAGATCACTTTTACTCTGATGTTTCCAGCCAGACTGAGAATAAACACCAAGGACGGCAGCAAAGTATTTACATGTCCCAATCAGGCAATGTCTTTTATTGAAACAATGGGTGAGTAACCATTGGGTGTTTTTCTTGTGAGTGGATTAACTCATTGTACATACTCTGGTTTTCGGAGGAAGCTGGGCACCATTTTTGTTTCCTTTTGCGTTGGCTCCGCTGAGCGGCTGGAGTTTGTTTTGTTTTGTGGATTAACACTTTTCCTTAAAGAAACTTTTGCATTGACAGAAGATCACTTTTACAATGAACGGATGACCGCAAAATATCTACATGCCCACACAAAGGATGTCTTTTATAAAATTGGTGGACTGTGTAAATCATGGGATATACTTTTATGCGGCCTCCCAGTGAATTGACTCTTGACCATCCGAGGAACCGGGATGCGTGTTTCATTTCCTTTTGTGCTGGTTCTGCCTAGTGGTTGGAGCTTGTTTTGTTAAATAACATTACTTCGGGACAGTTATGGATGAATCTGTCAGTTCCTTGTGCTTATGCCTCCTGTTGGCTGGAGAATGATTAGTGGAGTATTTTCGTGGGACACTGGAATGATTATGTAATCTGCTGCACTCATCAGCTGGCTCACTGAAGATTCGTTTGACTGACCGAGGAAACTGAAGGGCTTTATATCAGCTGGAACTTGTTTTGTGAAGGAACACATCTTTGAGACAATTCTGTGAATGAGTCTACACGTTCTTTGTGTTTATTCTGCCTATTGGCTGGGGTTTGTTTTACAAAATATTTGATGTTATGTAATTTTGCCTTACAAATTTGTGAGGCAAAATTGAGCAATCCGATGGCAAAGTTGTCGCTGGGGCTCTCGTAGGCGTACATGGACCTTTTGAGTTTAAAGGGATTGACGCCGGTTGGCGCTTTCGTGCGCGGGGTTAATGCGCACGTTTTTCTTTTTTCTGTTTGTTTTGTTCGGGGGGATGTTCGGGGTTTTATTGTTGCATTTATGTTGAAATGTGGTCTTCATAATTTTGCTTTTGTCACACAACTTATTTTTTTCTATTATATGAAAATGTTGAATGTTGGTATGAGTGTACTATCTCTCTCCGCGTGGAATGTGAATGGGTTGGGGCACCCCATTAAAAGAAGGAAGGTTATTTATTTTCTTAAACATAAGAAATATGATATAGTGTTTCTTCAAGAAACACATCTTTCCCCGAAGGAAGCTGGAAAATTTGGGAAGATATGGGGTGGACATGTTTTCTTTAGTGTTGGCTCAAGTAAGAGCAAGGGAGTCATTATATTGATTAATAAACATCTATAATTCAAATTTCTCAAACAGTTTAATGATAAATTAGGAAGAGTCATTATTGTTTTAGCAGAAATTCAGGGGCAAAGTCTGATTTTGGCTAATATTTACGCACCTAACATTGATGATCAGGGCTTTTTTATAGATCTTGAAGGGATGTTGCAAGCTGCTGGCACCCCTCATGGGTGCCAGCACTGAAGCAAAAGTGTGTAAGCCCCCAAGAGCAACATTGATGCTTCACAGGATGTGTAAAAATCTTGGTCTTACAGATATTTGGAGACCTTTGAACCCATCTGGTAGAGACTATACATTTTTTTCATCAGTCCATAAGATTTATTCTAGAATAGATTTTTTTTTTTATATCCAAATCCCTCATTTCATCTGTTGTTGATTGCTCAATTGGATTCATTTTAGTCTCGGATCACACCCTGGTGAGTTTAGAGGTGTTGCCACATATAGAGAAAAATAAATCATATAGTTAGCACCTTAATGTATCCCTTTTGCGAAATCCTGATTTCCAACAAATGTTAAAGACTGAAATCAGTGTTTATATGGAGACCAACTGGTCCTCAGTATCCTCTGTGGGCGTGGCTTTGGAGGCACTTAAGGTGGTTCTTAGGGGTCGGATCATACAGTATGCCTCATTCATAAAAAAATCCAAAGCACGAGAACTCGTGGAATTGGAAGGAAATATTAAAAGTGCCGAGGCAGAGCTGAAGTGCCGTATGTCATCTGATGGCCTCAGAGAATTGACCCGTTTGAAATACAGATATAATACTATTTTGTAGCGGAAAGTGGAGTTTTGGTTATTCAGGGCAAGACAGTCATTTAGTCAGGGGACAAAGCAGGGAAGCTTTTGGCTAGATAGATAAAGCAGAGACAGTCTTTTTCTACCATTCCCTCAGTGAAATCTGCTGGTGGTTTTTACCTCAGCCATTGATATTAATAATGCCTTTAAAGAATTCTATCTTGATCTTTATAGTTCCATGTCTTCGTCTACTGATGAAGATATTAGAAACTTTGTGGAATCATTAGATCTTCCTAAACTGACAACTGAGCAAAAAAACTCTCTTGATTCTGAGATAACCTTGGAGGAGCTTGACGAGGTAATTAAGTCCCTACCTACTGGCAAGGCTCCGGGGCCAGATGGGTTTGCTGCAGAATTTTTTAGATCCTATGCTACAGAACTGGCTCCACTTTTGTTAGAAGTTTACACTGAATCATTAAAGAATGGAAAGCTTCCTCCAACCATGACACAAGCCCAGATCAGGCTGATTCTTAAAAAGGACAAAGATCCAAGTGAGTGTAAAAGTTACTGTCCAATCTCCCTGATCCAACTAGATGTAAAAATGTTGTCAAAAATTTTGGCTAACCGATTAAGTAAGGTTATGACATCTCTTATACATACAGATCAGGTGGGGTTTATTCGGGGCCGCAGCTCTTCTGATAACATCAGGCGTCTCATCAATATCATGTGGTCAGTAGCGAATGATCAGACTCCAGTCGCTGCCATCTCACTTGACGCCGAAAAGGCGTTTGATATGGTAGAATGGGTTTATCTTTTTAAGATTTTGGAAATGTATGGGTTCGGGAGTACATTTATTGGTTGGATTAAGTTACTTTATAAACACCCTGTAGCAGCGGTACAAACAAATGGATTAATTTCAGATTATTTTACTCTGGATAGGGGCACTTGGCAGGGTTGCCCTCTTTCCCCATTATTGTTCTGTCTTGCCCTGGAACCATTAGCAGCCGCGATAAGAAAGGAGGATGATTTTCCAGCGGTGATTCCATTCATTTAATTAATGTAATTAAAATGAATTGTGTTCCAAAATTCAACTACCTGTTACAATCTCTCCCTGTAGATGTCCCCCTCTCTTATTTCAAGCAATTTGATAGCATAGCAAAGTCCTTCATTTGGAATGGTAAGCGTGCCAGGATAAATTTCTATAAGTTACATAGGCCGATTGACTAAGGTGGGTTAGGCCTACCCAAGATTTTGTTTTATTATTATGCATTCGGTCTCAGACATTTGGCTCATTGGTCGCTTCCACCTGAGAGAGCCCCTCCCTGGTTTTTGTATTGAAAAGGAAGCTCTTGCCCCTATCTCACCTCTGCATAGCTTTTCGATCAAATTCATCAGAGAAGTTAAGTCACACCCCGTTATTTTGCATTTACACTCGATATGGACAAAAGTGTCCAGAGTGTTTAATTCGGATATTTATTTAAACGTAGCCTCGAGCATATGGCAGAACCCTAAACTATGCATTAATAAGTCCCCTCTCTGTTGGTTGGATTGGATTGTGAGGGGGGTTAATACACTCGGTGACCAATATGAGAGTGGAGTATTGAGACCTATTGAAAATTTGGTTCAAAATTTTGGGATTCCCAGATCTCAATTTTATAAGTATTTACAGCTGCGCCACCTACTCTGCACTGTTTTTGGGAGTGGCGCGCACCCCCCTAGTGTAGCAGACACTCTGGGAGTGGTGATTACTGCTTTTGGAAAAGGTCATGAGGCATTAGTGTATTACTCCCTGCTAATTCAGAGTCTAGGGGACGGAGCTTTAAATTCCTTCAAAAGATTATGGGAGGAAGATTTAAATTTGTTTTTGGAGGAGGGAGTGTCGGCTAGGATTCTTAAAAACATCAAGTCTGCATCTAGAGATGCAAGAGTGTGCCCTATGCAATTTAAGATTCTACATAGATTTTATTGGACCCCTTCTAAATTGTATAGGCTTGGTCTTTAGGACACACCCACCTGCTGGCGATGCCATTTAGAAGATGGAGACACCACCCATGTTTTTTGGGGGTGTCGTAAAATATGGGAGTTCTGGTTGAGGGTCCAGAATTTTATGGCCGACGTATTGTGTACTCGGATCTCCTTTTGCCCCAGGCTCTGTATTTTGGGTGACGGGGCGGTCATTGATATAGGAGATAAGTACATGAAGAATTGGATCCTGGCTTTAGTTATGGTGGGTAGACAGGTTATCCTTAGAGGATGGAAGTCAGCTGGAGCCCCCTCATTTCGTGAGTGTTGCGAGGAGATGGGCAGGGTGGCAGCTTGGGAAGAGTTGTCATATAGAAGGCTAGGCAACATGGATATGTTCATCAGGAGGTGGGGCAGCTATTTGGCCTTTTCGGAGGGCTCTCGGAGAGGAGCAGTGGAGGGAGACGTGTTGTTTTAAATGTGTATGCTGTAGCCTTTTTGTTTTTGAACATACACTTTTTTTAAATGTATTTCTAAATATTTTCTTGTTTCATTGTTTGTTTGTGTGTCTTTGTAAATTGTATTTGACCACTGGGGTATCTGTTTGTGTTGGGTGGTGGGGTGGGGTGGTTAATGTTCAGGAGGAAGGGTTGTAAATAATGTAATATGTCCAACACAGCCCAGCTTCAGTGGGCTCCAAGCCTGGATTGTGTTTTCCTCCTATGGGGTAGTTTTTGCTTGGTTTTGTTTATTTTTGAATAAATAAATCCTTTTGTTTTATCACTCTGCGTTTGGGTCCTGCCTCTGCGTCAACCTGTGACAAGAACGTGTTTAAAACAATCCAGTAAATTCCTTAAACCTCTTATCTTTTGGGGTTTAAGACAAGTGAGATGTTATCCTAGCTTTAAGATGTTATTAACAACAATTTTAAGAAAAAGTTTGAGAATTTGAATTCTTCGTAGGTTTTTATTCTTGGAGCACAATCTTCAGAAAAAGATAAGAACTTTCTTAAGACGTTTTGTCAGCAATACAAAATATTTGTAACTTTTTTTCTTAAGAACGTTCTTGAATTCCGGTCCCTGTGTCCTACCAAAACCCTTCGACATATGTGAGCCTACAAGCTTGGCATAAAATAGCACTGGTGAGTAGACAAGATGCTGTTTTTTTTTGTTGTTTTTTTTCAATGGATGTCTGTGGAGAAGATGCTTCAATGTGCTGAATAAGCTGCTTTTGTGAGCTACTACTTTTTACTACTTTCATTTGCAACGGAAAAATACTGGTATAAACATTTACTTTTTAGTGCAATTATTGTTATTGTTGCTAAAACTGCATATACGTGGTTAGAAATAATAGATTATTTCAATTAGTAGTCATGAGACCAGAAACATCACGAGCTGGATTTGATGTAACAGTCAAAATTTATTTAAATATATAAAGAATAACATTAATGGCAAAAACAAAAACAAAAAATTCACACGTATGATATTTGGTAAGAAAAATAATTTTATTTCAGACGGACAGGATATTAAAATGGCTGGAGTAGCTCTGCAGTACATCAGCAATACACTGTCAACATGGTTCGACACGACGTGATACGACGGACGCTTCCAGTGTAGACCGCGTCATTGGTAATAATTGGAGCAATTTGCTTTTGACGCGACGCTCGCGTCTGATGTAGACAGGGTGCTGTGTAGTGTATAAGGAATCTTCAGTTGTGTTACTCCTCTCTGTAGGTATTGGCCTCATGGTCTGAAGACCTCCTGTGGACCCGATGTGTTTGGAGGAAATGAGGACCCTGGAGTCAAATCCTACATGACTGTACGATGCTCACCTGCTGTTTCCTCCCTCTGAGCGTCATCATTCTCTGTTACATTGCCGTGTGATAAGCTCATCTTTTGAGAAATTCTTGTTTTATGTCTCACTTTGTTCACTGTGGAGAACTGAGCATGTTTTAATCTTCTCCAATAGGTCGCCCAGCAGCAGAAAGACTCCGAGTCTACACAGAAGGCCGAGAAGGAAGTGTCCAGAATGGTGGTTGTCATGATCCTCGCTTTCTGCCTTTGCTGGGGCCCTTACACTTCCTTTGCCTGTTTTGCAGCTGCTAACCCAGGCTATGCTTTCCACCCACTGGCAGCAGCTCTTCCTGCCTATTTTGCCAAGAGTGCCACCATCTACAACCCCATCATCTATGTCTTCATGAACCGACAGGTAACATTGCATTGTATGAACATAATCAAATGTGCTCTTGCTTGTTCTTTAGTTACTTGAACCCATTTTTGGTAGGTGCAAGAGCTCATGGACAGAAATGGAAATTTAATGTTTGGTTCTGCCTTGTTTTGCAGTTCCGTGTATGCATCCTGCAGCTCTTTGGAAAGAAAGTTGATGATGGCTCTTGAGGTGTCCACATCCAAGACAGAAGTGTCTTCTGTGGCTCCAGCTTAAACCACTGCTTGTCAATTATATCACCTATTTAAAAAAAGGACAGAGAAAAGGATTTCAGAGAACTGGACATACAGACTTCAAGTTGTAATAGTATGTAAACTGTACATATTTATCTGAAAAAATACTCTGGGGAAAAAAAGAAGCTTTTTACTGTCTTGGGAAATGTTGAACACCAAACAGAACATTTTGCAAGACTTGAAGGGATTTATTTTTCCAATCCATTATCTCATGTGCAAGTCTCACCAAAGTTTTTCCTAAAATAACATGTAATATGTGTTCAGAAGCCTTTATTTTTTTTTGCATATACACAGTGAAATGTATTTGTTTTCACATATCCCAGCTAAGCTGGGGTCAGAGTGCAGGGTCAGCTATGATACAGCACCCCTGAAGCAGATAGGGTCAAGACCTTGCTCAAGGGCCCAACAGTGGCATCTTGGTGGTGCTGGGACTTGAACCCCTGACCTTCTGGTTAGTAACCCAGAGCCTTAACTGCTGAGTCACCACTGCCCCTATAGGAATTACATCTTAAACAGGTCACTTCATCAAACAATGTAAAAAATAAAAAAAACTTTTATGATTAATTCTATTATTGTCACAGAGCTTGGTTTTGTAGATGTATTTGCAAATGTAAAAAAAAAAAAAATTAACAACATTTCTTTTTATCTTATATTGTTTCAATGTTTTCTGAAGAAAATAAAACATGCAGCATAATTTTATTTTGTAATCTAGCTTTGCTTTAACAATTATTTTTTCAACAATTTGCAAAAAGTTTAAAGGAAAATTCTCATCATACTCACCCACATGCCATCCCAGATGTGTATTTCTTCTGCTGAACACAAACAAAGATTTTAAGTAGAATATCTCAGCTCTATAAGTCCATACAATGTAAGTGCTGTAAATGGTGACCAAAACTTTGAAGCTCCAAAAAACACAAAGGCAGCACCAAATCTAATCGATTTTGAGTGAAAACAGACTAAAATATAACTTTTTCACTATAAATCTTACCATTGCAGTCTCTAGGCACAATCATAATTTCAAGCTCGATAACACTTCTTAGTTCTTGAGGTATGCGCCGAGCACTAGATGTAATCGAGCTTGAAATCAAGGTCGTGCCTAGAGACTGCAATTGCAAAATTTATAGTACAAAAGGACTTAAACATTGATCTGTTTCTTACCCACACCTATTATATAGCTTCAGAAGACATGGATTTAACCACTGGAGTCATATAGATTACTTTTATGTGCTTTTTGAGCTTCAAAGTTTTGGCCACCATTTACTTGCATTGCATGGACCAACAGATAATAATCTTGGTTTGTGTTCTGTAGAGGAAAGAAAGTCATACACATCTGGTATGGCATGAGGGTGAGTAAATAATAATTTTTACTTTTGGGTGAACTATTCCTTTAACAGTTTGTTTTTAACGATTTATTTTCCCCCAATTACTGTTAATTACTAAAACAGATTACTTTATCAAATTGCACATAGAACATCTCAGTTGTTCATGAAATCCACTGCTGAAATTCTTTGGAGCAATTTCCAGAGATTTTAACAGACTGTCATTGCTTTTTCAGTTTTAAATGATAAATGCACTTAAATAGTTGAGCATATACACTATAATGTAATAAAACATTAGTTTCAAGGGTCTTGTTAAAGATTGTTTCCGAGAAGCCAAGTAACATCTTGTAAGCTCACGTAAGCCCTCTATTCCACATCAAGTGGATAGAGGATTTCACCTAGGCTGGCCAGTAAAGTCACAACTTTTGCTAAGAAGCTTATATCACTGAGCTCATTAGTTTAAAACATTGTTGATGGTATTTGTGCATGTGTAAGTGCATTAGTGAGGGTGTAAAAGGGCTTCTGTGATCAGATTCTGGATTCTACATTGTTCAGGTGCATTTGTGTGAACTATAAGCTGCACAGTAAGAATTAATCTGTCATAGTAAGAATTGCCCAAAGACAAGAAAATAATAAATGTGTGTGTGTGTGTGTGTGTGTGTGTGTGTGTGTGTGTGTACAGGGGCAAATCTTTGAAAATGTCTCACTAATATAGTGAAACACGACGAAAACTGATTAGTGGGAAGTTTCTGGTAAGCTTAGGTTCACGGTTGGAGTTAGGGGTTTAGCAAATATTATTACTTTCGTATAAAAACCATAGCATCTATGAGATGGCCTCACTAATATAGTGAAACAAGTGTGTGTGTAAGTATGTGTGTGTATGCAGGGCCATTTCTGAGCATATTGGTAACCTAACGAATTCCTACTTGGTTAGAATGAAAAAACGAACTTGCTATGTGGGGCCCCCGGTGACTCAGGGGTCCTAAGTGGAAACTTATACCGCTTATAGCTACAAACATGAATGTGTATGTGTGGGTGGGTGCGCGTGCATGGGGTTTATTCGATATTAATATTATTCAGACTGCAACTGAAAATTGTGAGGAAAAGGATGCATTCTTCTTACCTATTTCACACCCTATTATAATATAATTTTTTTAATCTACCTGAGCCCGGGATTTGACTGTTGGAGGGGAAAGATATGGCTGCATTAGCTGAGCTTTGCAAGCACATCCAACTTCATGTTTATTTACAGTTTTATATAGGTCTGCCAGAATAATTTAATTTCTTGACACTTTCTCAACATTTCTGTTGTTATGACTGTGAATTGGTCTCAAAGTGTTCTGAGAGGGACATTATGTGTTTTTGCATTGTCCACGGCCTTGTTTTATACCTTCAGAACAGTTGTCAATTGATTTCAGGCCACATAACTTGCGGCTGCTACAGGTTTTGTGTAAGACTTTTATTTTGGAAAATTGGATGCTAGCTTCACACAAGCACTTTAAACCACTCCCACTTGTAGTTGTGTCCAAAGCAAGTGAGTATATTTTCTGACTCTGTTTCACAGGTTGATTGTTGTGAAGTTCTGCTGACATAATTGTCATTGTTATTTAATTGCTTTTGTACTTTTATAGAGCAAAAGCGAGCGAAACGCCTAGGGTTTTGTGGTTACTAAGGTGCGTAGTTTAACCGAAAGTCTAACTTGATTATAATAGATGATTGTCACTGTCAGTTTTTGAAAAAAAAAAAAAAAAAAAAAAAAAATATATATATATATATATATATTCATTC
Organism: Myxocyprinus asiaticus; assembly: GCF_019703515.2. NCBI lineage: Eukaryota > Metazoa > Chordata > Actinopteri > Cypriniformes > Catostomidae > Myxocyprinus > Myxocyprinus asiaticus. The sequence goes on along the minus strand of NC_059378.1, from coordinate 8,090,818 downwards.
AGAAATGCAAGTACCTTAAAACTAAACAATTATTATCTGTATTTCTAAAAACAACTTTTGAATCCTTAATAAATGTAATATATATATATATATATATATATATATATATATATATATATATATATAGGCATTTTTGAAGACCCTGCTACATACTTTATAATTCTGCTTTTTATTTATTTATCTATCTGTCTTTTTAAATTATGTTTTATATGTGCTCTGTTTTATGCAACTTAAAAAACTGCATTGAGGGCTCATATATTTGTAGTGCAGTTGTTGGCTGTCATCACTGTTTATCCTCTCTGAAGGCCAAGGATGGGCAGCAATCTCAAGCAGGGAGGAAGGATCCTGGCTTGCCTAATGTGCGCAGCTTCATGGAAAACAGTCAGACTCAGAGACAAGCTGAACTCAGAAAACAGAGGGTGAGATATGATATATTTTTCTGCATATTTGAGAGTAACATCACATTTTACTATATGTCTAATCTTTGAATGGTTGCATGCACTATAAGTCAAAAGTCTGAACACAGTCTAGTCCAACTCATACATTAAAAAAATTATGTTTTTTATTTTTATTTTATTTTTTTAAGAAATGCATGCAGAAATATTTCCATGTAGAAAACTAATTTCAGGCATTTAAGCATTAGCATTTAGCTCAGAAGATTTTTAAGATCATGAAAGTCTAGTGTGTCCAAACTTTTTTCTGGTAAGTCTATCTGTGTTCATGCTGATGTGAGATTTGTTAACACAACTATTATAAATGTTTTCCAGATGGAGGAGTAAAAAGAGAGATGGAGGTTAACAAGAGAGAGTGATGATGATGAAAAGGAGAAGTCTGGACAGGTTCCAGAAAAACATTCAGCTACGGCAGAGAGAGTATGAACAGAGGGTTTGTTGTCCATTCCTTTTTTACTAATGACAAAGCAGTGACTTTGCATCAAACTCTAAAAGAAGAATTAGAATAAAATAATTTTATTAAAAGTATTTCAAACATTCGTTCACTAAAAACGTTATTTTGATTTCTTAAGCAGTAAACAAGTCATTTAAGTGATGCGTTGGACTTCAGTTTCTGTGTAAATTGATACAGAAAGGCCTAACAATTTTCAAACTATACTAGAGTTTAATATGTAATAGAGCTTATTTCTGTAAAGAACTGTTTAAAGGAATGTTCCAGTTTTAGTACATTTTAAGCTCAATTGACGGCATTTGTGGCATAATGTTGATAACCACAAAAATTTATTTTATTTAAAAAAAGCACAAATTTTGCAGGGTTTAAAGACAGAAATGTGAAGCTTATCATTTTAATAAGGCACTTGCATTAATTCCTCTGTTAACAATTGTGTATTATTTGAGCTGTAAAGTTGTTTAAATTTTAATTTTGAGTCGTTTTAGTGTTTGTTTTACACTCATATCCTTTATGTCTTGTTTCTATACTTTTGAAACAGTGAGTATTTTAATGTTCAAAAATTGGCCCCCATTCACTTCCATTGTAAGTGCCTCACTGCAACCCAGATTTTTGCTTTTTTTAAAGAAAAAGAGGAACGAGTCGAAATTAATTTTTGTGGTAATCATTATTATGCCACAAATGCTGTCGATTGAGCTTAACTTGTATCGAACCCAGAATATTCCTTTAATTGTTTTTGCCATTGATGCAGGAACTTCAAATGCAGAACTTGGAGAAAAACGTCAATTTTGAAACTGAGAACTCAAGGAAGGCGTACTGCAGAGAATTTAAAAAGGTACTGTTTTTTTTTGTATTGACCTGTTTTGTTTTCTTATCACTCTTAGTCTTGAATTTTCAAATGTAGACCTCTAAAGAACAGGGCCCGTATATAAAAATCTTTGTGAATCTTACCATTAGGAGTTCTCCAAAGAGTTCCTGGTTAGGAGTTTTTGCTTAAAACCTATTCATAAAACTGCTGAGAGCAGGTTTTAGTAAGGAAATCTTAAGATAAGTTGGAGTAAGGCGGAGTTGACCTTGTTGCTATGGATGACATCACATTTTATGAGTGTGCTCTTGTAAATCGCCCACATTGACTGGCAGTCAGGCAACCGCTATTTGTCAGCTAAGACAGACAACGATATATATACATACATACATACAATAGATAGATAGATATAATTTTTTTCCGGTTGATCCTGTTTTAATGTAATGAAACGAGTGTGTATCCCGTCAACAGCATAAAAAAAAAATGGGTAGCCTCGTGAATGCCTCCTTTTTTCTCTGCAGTGAGCGCGCACCACAGGAAAAAAATACGCTATGTACTTTTGGACGATGTGCGGTCTGGCGAGGGCATATATATACTGTATATTAAACTATATAGTATGTACATACGAATTACAGAAATTCCCAATTCATCTGTACTACACAGTTTTATTTTTACGTGGCCAGCGAGCACAGAGTTGTCATCTCTGGTGTAATTGGGTTGTTTCAGTTTTTGGGAGAGGTACCTGCATGTCTAACTCAGGTTACAGTAATGAAAACACCCTCACGATTCAGGTGATTCCTTTTTTTTTTTTAACTACTTAGTAGGTCCTCGTGGTGGTGTGGTTACTCACCTCAATCCGGGTGGTGGAGGGCAAGTCTCAGTTGCCTCCACTTCTGAAACAGTCAATCCGAGCATCTTATCACGTGGCTCGTTGTGCATGACACTGCGGAGACTCCCAGCATGTGGAGGCTCATGCTACTCTCTGCGATCGACTCACAACTTACCACGCGCCCCACTGAGAGCGAGAACCACTAATCATGACCAAGAGGAGGTTACCCCATGTGACTCTACCCTCCCTAGCAACTGGGCCAATTTGGTTGCTTAGGAGACCTGGCTGGAGTCACTCAGCACACCCTGGATTCGAACTCGCGACTCCAGGGGTGGTAGTCAGCGTCAATACTCGCTGAGCTTCCCAGGCGATACCTTTTTTAAAGGTCAATGTCAACATTATAATATTTATAATATTATTAAAATACATCGACTTGGGGGCCTGGGTAGAATAACGTGATAAGATGCGCGGATTGACGTTCTCAGATGCGGAGGCAACTGAGATTCGTCCTCCGCCACCCGGATTGAGGCGAGTCACTACGCCACCACGAGGACTTAGAGCGCTTTGGGAATTGGGCATGCCAAATTGGGGAGAAAAGGGGAGAAAAATAAATAAATAAATACATCAACTCAATTGTGATTCAGGCGATGCTTTTTTAAACAATGTCATAATAATATTCTAATATATTGTTTTTAATATGGATTGACGACAGCAGCCATTCTTCGGATAATTTGTGAGTCACTCAAAGGATTTAGAAGTCCTCTGGACAACTTCTAAGCTGTTGTGGGTTTACGAGCTACTTTTGGCATTAAAATGCTTCATGAATCACTCTTAGATGAAAATTTTACAAGTCCTAAAATTAAAAGTGACACGCCCCTAATTTTTAAGAGTTGCTCCTAAATTTCCGTGTTAAAAGCTACTTTTAGCCTTAAAAACTTTTGTGAATATGGGCCCAGTTCTTTATAATGACAGTTACTTCTTGTTTTGTTTAATATCAGGTAATAGAGGCAGCAGATGTTATATTAGAGGTTCTGGATACCAGAGACCCGTTAGGCTGTCGCTGTCCGCAGGTTGAACAGGCTGTTGTCCAGAGTGGAGCCAACAAGAAAATTGTTCTTGTTCTGAATAAAATTAGTATAAAATTGGAGACTTGATCTTTTTTTTTTTTTTTTGCATATTCTATGATACGTCCTTTGACAAAATGTCATTTTGCAGCATGCAGTAAAACATTACTTTGTCTGCCTCAAGATTTGGTGTCCAAGGACATTGTGGAAAAATGGATCAAGTATCTTTGCAACGAGTTTCCTACTGTGGCTTTTAAAACCTCCACTCAGCAGCAGAACAAGAATTTGGTGAGCGCTGCAGTCATGATTGTCATTATGGCCACAGCAAATAAAATTTTATTACAGTCTACCAAATTTTTTTTTTTACTGTCCCTTGTCTGTCCTTCACAGACGCGCAGCCGTGTACCTGTGACCAAGGCTACACAAGAGCTTCTTGGAAGCAGCGCATGTGTCGGAGCAGATTGTTTAATGAAGCTTCTTGGAAACTGCTGCCGTAAGATATAAAAACTGCCATAACTGTAGGGGTGGTTGGTGAGTTTTCAAAAAACAGTTTTGTTTCTTCTGTAAATTATATTACATGCCAATTATTCTAGAGATGTCCCAATTCCGACTCTTAAAAATACTCTGATACCAAACACCGATACCGTCTAAATTACGAGTGTCATTTCGTAACATTCAGTGCACAAATTAAAAGCACGTTAAGTCCTAGTGTGATTATTAAATGGCAAAGGCTGTGATTTAATAAAAGAAAATTATAGTCTGCATGTGCTGCATGCTTCAAAGTGAATGTGTGAAGCTGGCTAGTCATACACTGAAACATCTCATCACAATCATCTTGCGCACTCTTGTGTGCAGTAGATGATAGAGCAGAGCATGCATTTACTACACAGTGCGCAGCACGTACAGACTATATATTGGTTAAATTAAAATGCAGTCTTTTGGAGTTAGAAAATCATACTAGGCCATTTAAAGATTTGCTTTTCCAGAGGTGTGAAGCTGTCGTCAAAAACATACACACCAAAAAGGACTTCACTCGGTTTTCTGCCAAAATAAAAGCTCCATTTAATTGGGGGGAAAAAAACACAACAGAAATATATCACTAATGTGTAGTTATGTAATATCCACTTTAATAATTATAATAAATAAATAATAATTGTATTATATTTAAGCAATATCTCTGATCTGTAATGCTCTTTGTACAGCACTTAATTTGACAAAAATAACTCCAATTTTGGATTGTGCTGCATAAAAGTACTTTGTATGAAAAAAAATTATGCATTATGTTGAAAATTAATTGTGCTATTTTCATCAGATTAAATTAATAAATTTTATTTGTTCAGACACCCTTTTGATGATAAAATGTAATTAAACTGTCAAATATGAAATTCAGAAAAAAATTAAACCAAAAACACTTTTTTTTTAATAATTTTATGCAGCTAAAATGACTATTTTATTGTCTTTTGAGTAACAGTTGTTGAAACACAACAAACACGCAATCCTCAAACCATCAGTGTCACAGTGCTGTATTTTAAATAACTGCAACATTACAAAAAAATATAACAAAACCGGTAGAGTCCTGAAAAGGAAGTATCTGTACTCGGTCTCCAAAAAATAGTATTGGGACATCCCCAACTAATTCCATATTATGCAAATTGGCAACAGACACCTGTTTTTTTTTTTTTTGGAATCATATTGCCACACTTGAATGTTTCAGGTTTTCCAAATGTGGGTTAAAGCAGTTTAATTAACAGCTTGAAGCGTGCTTGCGCTTGTAACATCGTAGCTACACCTGGAGTTACTAAGTATGTGTAGAATTTTGTTTGTATTTTTTATAAAGATTTGTTTCCTTTTATTGATATTGTCTGCTGCCCTTCCCTCAAATCAAGCTGTTTTTCAGGTGTTTACAGGAAGTCCATCTGGACAATCACATTAAATGTTTAATAGGTTACAGTACTGGTGACCTTAACATCACATCAGTGTTGGGGAAGCTACTTTTTAAACTGTGGTTTTCCAGGCTACAGTATACTTATTACTTAAAGTAGTTAAACTACAGTCAAGCTACTCTTTTAAAAAAGTAGTTAGCTACACTACAAGCTACTAGCAAAAAGTAGCTAACTGCATTGAAGCTATGTAACCTTTTCAACTCTGAGGCATTTTTGGGCTGCCACCTGCAATTTTTCACACTCAAATATAAAAGCTCATCATATACACATACTGTGAACTAGTTGCCAAAAATTGGTCTAAAAAATAAAAAAATTAAAAAAGACTCCATTTATTCATAAATAATACTGTATATATTTACAGTCTTGTGAGTATAATTTTTTTACCTCTTTTTTTTTTTTCCCCTCCTAACTTTGTAAGCATGTAATTCTGGTTATGTTCATGCCATCTCCCTCTAAAAAGTCTTATTTTATTCCACTAGATAGCAGCAAGTACTAGAAAAAATATTTTTTCTTCTATCACCAACACAAAATGCCGATCTGAAAGGTAGGTGGCGCTCTAATGCATTTTAATCCTCACAGATTTACTTGCCCATAGAAATTCAGTCTAATTTACAGTTCATGCCCCCGCCCCCCCCAATTGATTCATCGAATATATCGGCTTCTGAGTGAACTAGAAGCTAAATCTATGTGCCATTAGAAAGCGAGATCCTCCCCTTTGTGATGATGTTTAACATTTTATCACCAATAGTCGATAACATATATTTCCAGTGATATGTTTAGCATGCTTTTCCTGCTGGACCGCATATTTTGTTCTGGACATCTTAGATATAACTGGATTATTCACACAAGCAAGCTCACAGACAAGCAATGGCTAATTTTTTAGAAAACTGCCTACGGTATAAAGCAGCAGTGATCGGTGCATAAAAGAGACGTTTGTATTTGATGTCTTACAGATATCATATTTCACTTTGTGTTTCTTTTGAAAATCTTTCTAACTGTGCTATTAGAAAACCATAGTTACTATATATGGATACTACAGTATTACAGTAGTAAAACCATGGGGTTAATTGTATCAAAACTATGTTTTCCACCAAAGAACATGGTTACTACAGTCATGGTTACTACAATAGGGTAACAACATTAAATTGAACATAAATGTATATTTATATACACCAATAAACTAGAAAACATTCTATTTTATATGACAATCGAAATATAGTGACAACAAACGGCAGTTAAGTAAATATTTCGCTTAAACAAAAAAAAAAAAAAAAAAAAGAAGGCAATGTCCCTTTAAGGCTGTGCAGCGGCTCAAATGAATAAGTGAATCATTTATGTGAACTAGTTCATTGACATGAACCGTCCAAAAGAACACACTCAGGAAAATTAATCGGAGTTCCCAGTGCTAAATATAAGGGGAAATATTTATTTTAACCGGTTCATTGAACTGTCTGAACAAACTGATTCACTTAAATTATTTGCTGTGCATTTGGTTACACCACATTGACCTGTTGTTTTAGATCAATCAAAATGTAAAATCTAAATTTGCTGCCTTGCAAACACTGTAACTAGCAAAGCTGTTTTTGGTTTGTCAAAATCAATTAAAGTCTTTGGACTGTATTTTCAAAGTACATTTGGAATTCCTGTTTGAACTCTTTGTCTGTTTAAGAGGTCGCATCAGCTACTTCACACATCCTCCGGAGACACGCTGTCCACGCATGTCATTGCTGAGATGGGCAAGGCATTTGACTGGGATGAATTGGAGAAGGGCAATCTGGAGGTGCTCGCCAGTAACCCTGTCTATACCATCAACGAATAATGACACAATGGCACATTAACATAAACCTTAGCTGATATATTTTTTATACAATCTAGAGTGTAGCACATCTGATGTGGAGATGAGCTTCTGCATTGCTACATCTGGAATGACACAAGGGGGTCAAAGAGATGAACCATTAGAGGATCCTGACCTTCAAGAGACCGCTGAATTAATGGATGCAGATGAGGACCAAGAGGTACGTCAGTTAAGACAGTTCTTATTTTACACCCACAGTTACTCCTACTTTTATCAGTCCACAAAAGGCAGTTTGGGTGTTGTTTGTGATGGAAAGTTTCAAAACTCAAATCCCATTTTTGACTTTCAATTATAATTCTTTCAGTTAAGTTTGGACCAATGACGGTTGAGCTCAAAGTTCCCAAGACAAAAACCAGTGGTGCGGTTGAAGCGGCAGGCCCAAAGCCAGTGGACTTAAAAGATATCTTGGATGTTGACCCTCTCCTGCAAGGGCAGGCGCTCCTGGCTGCCAACAAAAAGAGAAAGAAGCAGCAAAAAAGAGCTGGTAAGGGCTATTCTCTTTTCCCTGTCTTTACTTTAAATCTGTTTTACATTTGATAACCACGCAAATTAATAGCATCTTTTTGGGGGTTTTTAGCAGTTTGTTTTACATGGATTACAAGTCCACACATTTTGAGGAAGGCAAACGCACTTGCATTCTTTAACTTGAGTTTAGTATAAGCACATTGTGTTGGTCTACTTGAAACAGTGCTTTAGAACATCACTTCTTTCTCTCTCTTTTTTTTTTTTTTTTTTTCATAGATAAGCTCGGCACCAAACTTTCAGATTCTCTCACATCAGCTTTTAATTTCTCCTTTTCTGACAGCTGACGTGATCATTAAAGTAGAGTTCATCCTACCTGTGGCTGGAAATTCTCCATGTTTGTATATTTAAATTATGTACAGTTTAAAAATGCAAATAAATCTTTCTTTCTCTAACTTACAAGACTGACTTGTAAGAATGCTCCTCTCTAAAATGAGACAATACGGGACAATCAACTATACCTCTACTTCTGTCCATCTCTCCATCCATGGGGATTGAAGAAATTATCAAATATACACCGATCAGCCATAATAGCATAACAGAATAGCATCTGAGATGATTTTCTTCTCCCCACAGTTGTACAGAGCGGTTAACTGAGTTACCGTAGACTTTGTCAATTTGAACCAGTCTGGCCATTCTCTGTTGATCTCTCTCATCAACAAGGCATTTCCATCCACAGAACTGCTGCTCACTGGATGTTTTTTGTTTTTGGCACCATTCGGAGTAAATTCTAGACACTGTTGTGTGTGAAAATCCCAGGAGATCAGTAGTTACAGAAATACTCAAACCAGCCCATCTGGCACCAACATTCATCCATGTGATTATCTAATCAGCCAATCGTGTGGCAGCAGTGCATAAAATCATGCAGATATGGGTCAGGAGCTTCAGTTAACTCACATCAACCATCAGAATGGGGAAAAAATGTGATCTCAGTGATTTCGACCATGGCATGATGGTTGGTGCCAGACGGGCTGGTTTGAGTATTTCTGTAACTGCTGATCTCCTGGGATATTCACACACAACAGGCTCTCGAATTTACTCCGAATGGTGCCAAAAACAATAAACATCCTGTGATCCAGAATGCTATTCTGAGATGCAGGTTGGCGCTGTTTTGGTGACACGAGGGGGACCTACACAATATTAGGCAGGTGGTTTTAATGTTGTGGCTGATCGATGTGTGTGTGTGTGTGTGTGTGTGTGTGTGTGTGTGTGTGTGTGTGTGTGTATATATATATATATATATATATATATATATATATATATATATATATATATATATATATATATATATATAATGTAAGTACCTACAAATATATATATTTATTACTTTAATAATTTAATTATTAATTCATATTTTTTCTTTAAAAGGTGCCTGCTTTGAAGAAGATAAAATTTAAGATACATTTCATTTGTTAAACATTACTGGTCACTAAATAATTCCCAAATTTGCATTATTTCATAGTTTTTAAAACTTATTACATATTCAGTCGATTAATCAATTGAAAATGTTTAGCATACAGAGAGATTGAAGGAATGATTAAATATGAATACAAATTGCACCTACAAATGAATATCTTTTAAAATCTTTGATAAATATGTAATTATTAGTTAATATTTTAATTTTCTTTAAAGGGAGGCTACTTTGAAGAAGCTAAAATATAAAATAGTATTTGATTTGTTTAATAGATTTGGTCACAACATAATTCCCGTATTTATTTTATTTTTATAGTTTTGAATAATAGTAAAGTATTGAGTTGGTGTGTCAACTTTTGATTGGTAATGGAAGAAGTTAGAAGTAAATCTGAAGTTTTAAACTTTCAATTTATATGGATGTGTGAGCAAGTGCAGGAAAACGTGTAAAAAAAAAAAAAAAAAAAGGCAAACTGGGAAGTGTAACGTATAGGGTTGCTACCATGGCCCTGTAAAACTGCATATTGCTGGCCATCATACAAGAAATAAAACATAGTATTTATGATTGTTTAGGCTACTCCTTGTTTGATATGGAAATTACAGACTATGTAGCATATAATTCAATCAAACAATAACATCAATAAACTCAAACAAATTAGCCTCTTTTTAAGATTGCACCTACATTTCATCTTTCAACTATTTATTTTATTTTGTTAAAGATTACACAATTCAATTTGATGAAGTTCTGTTATGAAATTGAAATGTGTAAAAAAAAAAAAAAAAAAAAAGTGTAATTTTTGTGTGTATGTTTGTACACATTTAACATTATTTACTTATTCTGGCCCCAAGCAGTTTTCTTGAGTTTAAATGTTTTAAAATGTATAAATATTTATGTGTAAATGTAACGGTAGGTAGCTGTGCAGTATGTAAACCTCACTCCCCTGGCCTCAAGAGGCGCACCAGCAACTGAAGCCTTTAGCCTCCTCATTAGCATGCCCGCTTCCTATGTTGGTGATGTTGGTTCGAATCCCGCTCGGAGTGGGTCGAGCAAGACCTGTTACAGTAGTGCCATGACACGGATGGGAGTGAGGTTTAGGGGGGGTGAATGTAACAATAGCCAGCCTGTAGGTAGCTGTGCAGTGTGTAAACCTCACTCCCCTGGCCTCAAGAGGCGCACTAACAACTGACACTAAAGGCTGTAGCCTTTTGCCTCCTCAGCGCACCCACCTCCTATGCTGATTATGCCGGTTCGAATCCCGCTCTGAGCGGGTCGAGCAGGACCGGTTACATAAAGTATAAAGTTATGGATAAAGTTTACCAAAACTTTCGTACATTTAAACTAATTCAATCAAATAAATGTAGAAACATTTACTCAGAAAATATTTTCAAAATGTACAGTATGCATTTCAAGATGAACACATTTCAATTTCATAAGAAATTTCCATTAAATCTTTAACTAAATTAAGTAAAAAAAAAAAAAAAAAAACTTTTTAATGTTAACTTTTACTAATTTAATTTAGTGAAAGATCACAAAATTCAGTTTGATGGAGAAAAAAAAATGCGTAAATATTAAAAATAGGCTTTTTCTCTCTATCTTTTTTTTTTTATAGTGTTGGGCATTATAAACATAGGAGATCTTACAGTAATTTGGACATATTTGCCAGAACATTAAAACTTTATAGTAAGTAGACTGAGGTTTAAACGATTGTTCACACTAAAGTGAAAAATCTCAATCATCCGAACAAACCGGTTCGCTAAAATTAATCGGACTTATGATTCATACAAGAATGCTTTTGATTCTCCACCTTGCATAATGTGCTTATAAACAATGTTACGTGTGAACATGTCCAAAAAAACAAAAAAAAAAAAAACAACCGGTACGATCCTGGAAAGTCCTGGACAGGTGGTTACCCTATTAAACCATGGTCGATTGTAAAATGGGTGAGGTGAGCATTCTTGCAGATTCAAAACAAGGAAATCCTCATGTGAGGCTAATGGCGATTCCTGCGGCAACCCCGCTTTACTTCTGACGAACCAGGTAACTCAACTCAAATTTCTTTCCACCTTCTGTCGAGATAACTCATAGGTATAAGCTGATATGCTTGTGTAAATCGCAGATGACTTAGGCGTTAATAAAAATTAATTATGTTAAACTCGGGCAACGTTGGTTGGTTGACATGTCAACTAGTTAGCTAGTTAGCCTAGCACCAACAGCTGGATGCTTTCAAAAATAACTATTACGTGTTGAAGTACGACACAGTGATAGTTGTGTTATTACGTTTGTTTACTGGAGCAAATAACTAACACACAAGTTAATGTGGTTGAAGTTGACGAACTCACTCAACTTCAAATAGTTAAGCTAATCCCGACATTTAGCATTGTATTACATAACTTACTAGCCATAGTGGCATATCTATCTTCGCAGTCGTAATTGTTTTTTTTTTTTTATGTTATGTTAATAGTTGTTGGATTAGATTCAGATGACTGTTTGTGCTTGACGTTTTGTTGAGGTATTTAAAAAGACGACAGAACAATAGTGTTTGGCCCTGTAGTGATTAGCTGTCATCTGGTCAATTCTGTACTTCCCCATAATACAGCTGTGGATTACAATCATATGACATGTTACTAGTTCAGGTCTTAAAGTGTTTTCACTTTGAAATTTCTCTAGGTACAGTATTTTGGCCAAGCACATGTTTTGTGTGTAGCTGAGCATGTCTCATTCGTTTCTGTCATTTCATATCGTTAGGGTTTATATGAGGGAAATGATTTTTTACATACCTTTATATACCTTTATAGACTCTTGGCTACTATTTCCTACACATTTTGTAGGAGATTTGTGTATGTTTATGTGCTATGGTAGAGGGGCAGTGTAACTATTTGAGTATGGTGACTCAGCTCAGTTATATTTTCCTGTTCTTTAACCCTTCATTGTCCTAAAGAAGAACTCATCGCCCACATTAGTTCCTTCTTATACTATTTGCAGCTCCTAAGCAGAGAAAGATTGTTAATAACTCTCTTGTCCATGCTTTCACCTTTGCAGATTTTTCATTCTTCTTATACGTGGCCCGTGGAACCTGTGTAGCCATGTCATCCCGAGTGTTGCTTCGGCAACAGCTGATGCGGGAGCAGGCGCAGGAGCAGGAGAGGAGGGAGGCGCAGCAGCAGGCATCAGTCGCTCAGCTCCGACCTACAGGCTCCACTCCAGCCATCTCAGTCACGGTCCCACCCATGGCTGCCCGCCCTCCTCCAGCTCAAGTACCAGTGGAAGTTCTGAAGGTGGGTCGGGCCGTCTTAAGACCCTTGAAAAAGTCTCCCTTTATTTTCAACAGAAACTCATTGCTGTAAATACTTATCAGCCTATACTTTTTGTTAAAATCGGTATTGTACACAGATTTTCATAATGGTGCATCCCTACTAACCATTTATCAAGTGCTGAAACTTTACTGGAAGAAGAACAATCTGGAATCATGTGTAACAGTCACATTAAGTCCTCTTTGCAACCTGAACTACTTGAGAACATCAAATCTTTGTGACGCCTGCTCTAAAAAAAAGCTTGATGGAGCGCCACTAAAGAAACTGAACACAGTGTCTCAAGAAAAAATTAAGTTCTGTTTTAAAAAAATCCGGCTGTTCTGCACAAATAACTGAAAACAGTGAGACACGACGCAACTGCCAAGGGAGCCCGTCCAGCGTGTGTACTTGAAAACCAATTGAAATACAGCGCAGATGCATGTAAAAACACGTTCGGTGTGTACAACCCTAACTCGTCTGTTCATGTGTGTCTGTGATTAAAGGAATAGTTCACCCAAAAATGAAAATTTGCTGGTAATTTACTCACCCTCAGGCCATCCAAGATGTATCTGAGTTTCTTTCTTCATCAAAACAGAATTTAAGACTTTTAGGATTTCATTTCAGGCCTCCTCCTCTAAACAATGCAAGTGAATGTCCTCCATTTTTTGACGGTCCAAAATGCATATTTAGGGTGCATCAAAATAATCCTTACGACTCCAGTCGACAAATAAAGTTCTTTTGAACCCAAACGATTGATTATTTTTAGAAACAAAACAATACTTATATACTTTTTAACTACAAATGTTCGCTTCCGTACATCTCTGTGATGCGCGCTCATGAGAGGGATGACGTAAGCTTGATGGTAAGGTCACGTGGAGGAGGAGTCAGGAAGCGTGTCATTGTTTACAAGAGAAACTTGTGCCGTTCACAAACTAAAACACTCCAAAACTATTTATAAACAATATAAAAAATAAAAATAATTTCCAAATAATAATAAAAAAACAAACAATGTAAACAATGACGCGCTTCCTGACTCCTCCTCCACGTGACGCGTGACCTTACCAATCAGCTTATATCATCCCCCTTTATTTGTCGACTGGAGTTGTGTGGATTATTTTGATGCACCCTAAATATGCATTTTGGACCGTCAAAAAATGGAGGACATTCACTTGCATTGTTTAAAGGAGGAGGCCTGAAATTAGATCCTAAAATTCTTAAATTCTGTTTTGATGAAGAAAGAAACTCAGATACATCTTGGATGGCCTGAGGGTGAGTAAATTATCAGCAAATTTTCATTTTTGGGTGAACTATTCCTTTAAGAGTCTGTACACGAAACAAGTTATGTTAAAATTAAGTCTGTCGATTGAATGCATTAAAGTGTAGTGTGTTATATAGCTGTTTGTGAATGTAAAAAAAGTCTGCAAAGTTTCAAAAATCAAAGTGCACTACAAATGGAGTTATTGGCTGTGTCTCGTCCTCCGGAGGTCGCATTTGTCGGCCGCATATGTCATCGAGGCTGTCTCGTTTCATTTATTATTATTTATTTTTTGTCTTTTTCTTATTTTTATCTATTGTCAATGCCTTTTTATGTATATGCACTTACATTTATACAATTGTTAACCTTTTTTGCATTCCCAATAAAAACAAATTCAAAAAAATTAATTGAGACAGCCTCGATGACGTATGCGGCCGACAAATGCGACCTCCGGAGGACGCAACCTTCCAAACGACACACAGCCATCGACTCCCAAAAGAAAGAACTGATTCTGAACACCTGAAACGAGTCTTTAGTAATTCCAGAATTACTTCCTGTACTAACCTACGTAATTTGGTAACAAAAAAACCCACATCTGGTCTTCATTGGCTGCTCGCGAATAGCTTTGACCTGCCCTCAAACACTACACTAAGCGGTAGACCAATCACAACAGACTGGGACATCTGACCAATCAGAGCAGAGTAGGCTCTCTGAAAGGAGGAGTTTAGAATGAAGCCTTTAGAACGGATCATTGAACGAGCCGTTTTTGACACTGGGGAAAAAAAGGTAATGCTGTAATTTAAATTATGAGCAAATTAAAGTGTTTTTTGACCTTGAATGCATGTAAATCTATTGTATGAGACCTTTAAAACAAAATTAGGCATGTTTAAAAACCATAATAGGAGCTCTTTAATTCAGTGCGATTAATCATTAAAAAAAATAATGCATGAAAAAAATGAATGCAGTTAATCATGCCATTTGTAAATTGCGTCAGAAAGGGGCAGTAAGCCCATGCTCAGCTGTTCGGGCAACAAACCACATTTACAGAGAGCAAACAGCACGAAAAGACGCTGTTTTTCTGTTACGCAGTTTATGCTCGAGGTGCTGAAAACCAGTGAAACATGACGCAACCACATCGAGATGCTCCAAAAGCGTCCGTCTGACCATGCATATGCTGGCTTTGGGAGTAACAGAATACTGGTAACTGTGTTGTGTAATCAGGATACAAAAATGTGTAACTAATCTGTTACAATTACATAAAAACCAAACATAATCAGATTACAGTTACATTTGGCAAAACATTGGATTACTAACAGGATTACAATTTTTAATATAAAACAACAGAAGCAAAAGATCTTCCTGATGTAAAACGATGTAGACCACTGCTTGCTTTAGAGTGGTACAGACCTTCAGATGCGTGCTTGACATCTCCTTTGGTTCTCTCTCGTAACTCGCTTAAGTCAGGAGCTCCTCTTACTGTTGGATTCATCGTGATGATTACTGGAGAAAATTTAGACATTTTGTTTCTTCAAAGAAGAAAAGGGAGTCAACATTACTGTTCAGTACTATTTATGCATTCCACCTGTAACGATGCTGTCATTTTCCAAGGACCTGACATTTGAAGGTAAGACCCACATTAAAATTAAGTTAGCTAGGTTAAAATTAGGCTAAAAGTAGTTATAAGTGTTCCCTGATAGTTCTTTGCGTCCGTCGATCATGTCGCGGGAGTAGGAAAACTGCCAGTTTTGTAACACGAATTCCGCATCATTGATGGTAGGGATGCAAATTTTGGCAAAATCTTACTATGTTATTAACCGGTTAACCAATAAGTCATTTCCATAGCCATAAGTCATCAAGCAATTGACCAAATAGGCATGACAAAGGTCTATTCTGGCTGAAACAAAACAGGCTCACATGACATATGTGCATATTTAACAATAGTTATTACATCAACATTTGAATGAACAACTGAATATTTCCTTCTTATATTTTGTGACACATTTTGAATGAATCGCATGCATGCCAAATTAACCTACGAGGTGATAACTTTTAGCAGTTTAACAATGGAAGAATAAAAACCGCAAGCCTGCCCACAAATTCAACATATATACACCGATCAGCCACAAACATTAAAAGCACCTGCCTAATATTGTGTAGGTCCCACTCATGCTGCCAAAACAGCGCCAACCCACATCTCAGAATAGCATTCTGAGATGATATTCTTCTCACCGCAATTGTACAGAGCGGTTATCTGAGTTACCGTAGACTTTTCCAGTTTGAACCAGTCTGGCCATTCTCTGTTGATCTCTCTCATCAACAAGGCGTTTCCATCCACAGAGCTGCCGCTCACTGGATGTTTTTCGTTTTTGGCACCATTCTGAGTAAATTCTAGAGACTGTTGTGTGTGAAAATCCCAGGAGATCAGCAGTTACAGAAATACTCAAACCAGCCCATCTGGCACCAACAATCATCCATGCAATTATCTAATCAGCCAATCATGAGGCAGCAGTGCATAAAATCATGCAGATATGGGTCAGGAGCTTCAGTTAATGTTCACATCAACCATCAGAATGGGGAAAAAATGTGATCTCAATGATTTCGACAGTGGCATGATTGTTGGTGCCGGACGGGCTGGTTTGAGTATTTCTGTAACTGCTGATCTCCTGGGATTTTCACGCACAAAAAACATTTTCTTTGCTTGATGCAGGCCAATAATTTGCCCCTTCTGAAACACAGTAACATCTTTTCCACGACCACAGGTTACATCTTCCGACATGGTTGTTTAAGAAATGAGAAGCTACACATTGCATCAGTTAGGGTTAAAAGAATTGTTGCCAGCTGAAACATATTAATCACTGCAATAATGATCCAGGCAGTGTATATACAGTGGTGTGAAAAAGTGTTTGCCCCCTTCCTGATTTCTTATTTTTTTGCATGTTTGTCACACTTAAATGTTTCAGATCATCAAACAAGTTTAAATATCAGTCAGAGATAACACAAGTAAACACAAAATGCAGTTTTTAAATGAAGGTTGTTATTATTAAGGGAAAACAAAATCCAAACCTACATGGCCCTGTGTGAAAAAGTGTTTGCCCCACCTGTTAAAACATAACTTAACTGTGGTTTATCACACCTGAGTTCAATTTCTCTAGCCACACCCAGGCCTGATTACTGCCACACCTGTTCTCAATCAAGAAATCACAGGACCTGCCTGACAAAGTGAAGTAGACCAAAAGATCTTCAAAAGCTAGACATCATGCCGAGATCCAAAGAAATTCAGGAACAAATGAGAAAGAAAGTAATTGAGATCTATCAGTCTGGAAAAGGTTATAAAGCCATTTCTAAAGCTTTGGGACTCCAGAGAACCACAGTGAGAGCCATTATCCACAAATGGCGAAAACATGGAACAGTGGTGAACCTTCCCAGGAGTGGCCGGCTGACCAAAATTACCCCAAGAGCGCAGCGACGACTCATCCAAGAGGTCACAAAAGACCCTACAACAACATCCAAAGAACTGCAGGCCTCACTTGCCTCAGTTAAGATCGGTTCATGACTCCACCATAAGAAAGAGACTGGGCAAAAATGGCCTGCATGGCAGAGTTCCAAGACAAAAACTACTGCTGAGCAAAAAGAACATTAAGGCTCATCTCATTTTTGCCAGAAAACATCTTGATGATCCCCAAGACTTTTGGGAAAATACTCTGTGGACTGACGAGACAAAAGTTGAACTTTTTGGAAGGTGTGTGTCCCATTACATCTGGCGTAAAAGTAACACCGCATTTCAGAAAAAGAACATCATACCAACAGTAAAATATGGTGGTGGTAGTGTGATGGTCTGGGGCTGTTTTGCTGCTTCAGGACCTGGAAGACTTGCTGTGATAAATGGAACCATGAATTCTGCTGTCTACCAAAAAATCCTGAAGGAGAATGTCCGGCCATCTGTTCGTGACCTCAAGCTGAAGCGAACTTGGGTTCTGCAGCAGGACAATGATCCAAAACACACCAGCAAGTCCACCTCTGAATGGCTGAAGAAAAACAAAATGAAGACTTTGGAGAGGCCTAGTCAAAGTCCTGACCTGAATCCTACTGAGATGCTGTGGCATGACCTTAAAAAGGCAGTTCATGCTCGAAAACCCTCCAATGTGGCTGAAATTCTGCAAAGATGAGTGGGCCAAAATTCCTCCACAGCGCTGTAAAAGACTCATTGCAAGTTATCGCAAACGCTTGATTGCAGTTATTGCTGCTAAGGGTGGCCCAACCAGTTATTAGGTTTAGGGGGCAATCACTTTTTCACACAGGGCCATGTAGGTTTGGATTTTGTTTTCCCTTAATAATAACAACCTTCATTTAAAAACTGCATTTTGTGTTTACTTGTGTTATCTTTGACTGATATTTAAACTTGTTTGATGATCTGAAACATTTAAGTGTGACAAACATGCAAAAAAATAAGAAATCAGGAAGGGGGCAAACACTTTGTCACTTCTCATTTCCATCATAACTTCAGTTGAAACTCTAAAGTTGTTCTCTGAAATGATTTCGTGATGTAATTTTATTTTTTCACTATTAAAAAAAAATCCATAGTCAACACAAATACCAAATGAATTGAAAATGTGAAGTTTGGGAAAAAGTGCAATGGATAATTTATCTGATTTTGATACTTATTATAAATGTATTGTTGAGAACAGTTAAAAAGTTAGTGAGGGATAAATTCTGGCAAATGTAAAATTTTAAAACTCACAGAAAGTAGGAATAAGCAATTAAAGACACACTAAAAATGTTTAAATCTATTTTTATCTATTCTTTAAAACTAGCTTTCTTTTTTTTTTTTTTTTTTCATTAAAATCCTCCTTAAACATAGAATCACCCATAAACTTTACCTGGTGATGTTGGATTGTGGATCTTGAGCAAGCGGAAAGAAGACTGGAGGCATTACATTAATAATAATGATGATGATGATGATGATGATGATGATGATGATAATGAGTGGTGCCAATTAGTCTACACGCTAACTGCAGTACGTACATGGCAGAATTAATCTTTGAAGTGTTTTTGAATCTGAGGTATTTCCAAGATATTCAGTGCATCTGTTGTAATTGTATTTGCTTGATGATTAAATAAGCCTTTTTCTTTTTCTAACCCTAACCCTAACCCTAACCCTAACCCTATTTTCTGTAGCAGGTAGAGGACTCACCATTTGATTTGTTCTACATTTGAACATATTCTGTTTTCCTATTAAGGAGTCAGTGTCCCTGTTTTTCATTTTTTTTCTTATACAGTTTAGAATAATAACCACCACTCATAACATTATTCAAATATGTTTTGTTTGCACCCCAAAGAAATAAATAAGTCTTTGAGATCATATTGCTTTTCTCTTGACTTTATTCACATATGTGACCTTGAGGTAATCCAATTATAAATGCAACCCTGTTTGTACGTAGACCAACAAAAATAGCTCAGATGGACGCAATTATGTGAATTATAAAAAGGATTGATGTGGTTCAGGATTGACTTGTGTTTGATGATATGAAAATTAGGGGTTGGATGACTACGAGGGGTTGATGTCTGTCTGTCTATCATTATTACATTTTTTGATTATGATATTGAATGATTAACATTTTTTTAATCTGCATCTCATGTAATTAATTTGATTAAAGGTGCTGTATGTAAGATTCAGAAACCCTTGTTATTAATGACACCTGTGGCCGTTAAGTGAACTGCAGCCAGCTACCTGTTGCTCGTGCTCATGCACACACTGTATAGGGACGCGAGTGAGGGAGCATCATCCAAAACAATGACGTAACGTACAAAGAGACTGAACGTGATTCACCGGCATCATGATGACAGATGAGGTAGCATAATTAAAATTACACAGTTATGATTGTTTTACTACAAACTTTGAGACTGTATATTATATTTGACTCTCCAGTGCTGGAACAGGGCTAAAACAAAGTGTGGATATAGGTCTGACTATGCGAGACTGTAGTTTGAAGTAATCACTTTTCTTTGCATGATTCATTGACTGCATTTATACGATAGCCTATGTCAGCGTTAGCTAGCTAGCCAGCTTTATCAATAGCTGTTAGCTAAATTTGGTGGATGATGACAGTAGCTGTTTATAAAATAGACTGTACATTATAAATATGTTGACACAATTCAGTATTGATGTGATTCCATCACAACTGTCATTTTGATATATATCGATGCGCTATTGTTTTATAATAATAGATTGTATATATTTTCTCTATAACCAAGTTACGTTACACTAATGAATGGAGCTTTTTGCATTATCTTGAACATTGTCTAGCATTCATTTCATGTGTTATTGTAGTTTAGCTAAAATTACACAGCTCAATCCTTATGGCACTATATTTCACATGCTTTGCAGTTATGTAAGCTTACCAGTCCAATAAGAAGAATGCCAATATTCAGGGTCGGTTTTGATCCCCAAAACCGAATGAAGGTCCCTCCAGGAATCAAATGCCCTGCCGATGTTTACTCTAGTTTTCGCTTGACCAGCATTGATCAGTAGATAAATGTTTTTTTTTTTTTTGTTGTGTTTTTTCTTTTTGGCTTACTTGGAGTTTGTGTAGGAGTCAGTGTTGTGCTGGGAGCCGGCCGTTTGCTGGATTCAATCTGTAAGATAACGTTACCTAGTGTTGCAGACTGTTTGTTGTCGCTGTTGAATAGCGGAAGAGAAGCACTGAGGCAAGGCTCTCGAGAGCGCGCATAAATGTCACGTCATTTGGATTTTCCCGGCAAAAGTGACCCGCTCCCTTTGTATGAAAATCAGTCTACAGGCTTTAATAGGCAACCTAGGAAGTCCAGGAAGGGCTCATTTGTTAAGTTGCGTTACAAGCCGTTCACACATTGGCAAAAAAAAGGCGAATATTACATGAAAATGGTTGCATACTGCACCTTTAAACATATTAATCAATTGACAGCCCTAGTTAAAATAAAACAATAATGTTATATATTAAATGTTGCTTATATTAAATATACTGTATATTATCAAAATATTTATAATAATAATTTATTTATTCATTAATTACAAACCCGAAGTTATACGTGATATACGATTCATTTGCGCTGTGCAAATGCGAAATGATAAGAAGCATATTAAGTTCGTATAAAGTGGCAAACGCGAGATGAATATCAGAAAAATTTCCTGGGAGTCAAACCTGTAGCTTTGGTGTTGTTAGCAACATGCTTTACCAATTGAGCTACATGATCACTTTTACAAAATGTATAGCATATGTTATTTGTAAATAAAATCATTTCATTTCATGTGGTTGGGGACAATAAAATGGTTGTGTACTTTTATTACAGCTCCATTCATTATAATGGTAGCTTTGATGTCTGGTGTGGAAAGAGTGAGACTGTTCCCCTTTCTAAAAATGTAATGTAGAGCTTCAAATGTCACTGATACTTTTAAACCATCATTTATCCACTGTTTTTATTTGACTTTGTTCTAGGTGCAAACTCATCTTGAAAACCCAACTAAATACCACATCCAGCAAGCTCAGAGGCAGCAGGTGAAGCAGTACTTGTCTACCACACTTGGCAATAAAGTTGCCACACAAACTCTTGCCGTGTCCCCTGTTCTGCAGTCAAACTCTGCCCCAGAGAGGGCAACCTCTGCAAGCAGCGCTCCCAACAGCCCAATGGCACATCTGAACCTGGGCTCCAACAAAGAAGAGGTAAAGCAGTAATAAATGTACTGTACACCGTTAGCTATGCGACTTTAGAAGCTTGTTATTTTAGTCGTACAGAGCGACTAATGATTCCTGTGTAGTCGTAAATGTTTTGCCATATTAGCGCCATATAAAAACAGCAATTATGTTTTTATTGTGTGAGGGGAATTTGCTTCTCCATTCAGCTTGCCATCTCACTAGCTTTGTGTCACATTGTGCTGTGAAATATCACACCAGCAACTTAATTATATCTTAACCTCCCTTTCACATCATACATCACTTCTGCTTAAGATCTCCCATACAACACACACTTGACAGTTCTCTTATTAAGAGTACACAGTATCTTGGTTTCCTAAATAAATATTTCTTGGTAAACCACTTCAAGGAATAGTTCACCCTAAAATGATAATTATCTCATACTCACTCTTATGCTATGTCATAATCGTATGACATTGTTTCTTCTGCAGAACACAAACTAAGATATTTTGATACAATTTAAGTCAATGGTTCCAACACTTCAAAGCCCCAAAAAGGACATAAAGGCAGCATAAAGGTAATCCATATGACTCGAGTGGTTTAATCCATGTCTTCTGAAGTGATTAAATCAGTTTTTCACTATAAATCTTGACATTGCTATCCTGGGTGCGATCATGAACTGAAGTTCGATTTCTTTGCACTTCACGCATGCGTCTGTTCTCACCCAAAAACATTCATATCTCTTCAGAAGACTTTGATTAAACCACTCGAGTAGTATGGATTACCTTTATGCTGTCTTTGTCCTTTTAGTGTTGGACCCCATTGACTTAAATTGTATGGATATATTCACATCATATCTCCATTAACCCTTTAAGCTCAGATCGGCCCGACAGCCAACACAAAATAGGTATCGTTTTAAAGCTTAGAAGCTCTATTTACAGTGCATTTAGGCATTAGGACCAAAACTGAACAAGTGCTTTGAAATTTGCAGACAAATCAGAAGTGTTCTGTTTTGATAATTTATTAAAAATTTTGCACTGTACATATTATTGTAATTGGTAATAACATCAAACTGATCAAATAGCCATGTGTCATATGTTGTTGAAAAGCTCTCAAAGAGTAAAATACAACCAGCCTATTTGTTTTACTCTGACAAAAATAAAGCAATAGCTAAGTACATGAGGTGTAAGCCTCGTTTTCTCCATATACATTCACAAAATATAAACGGAACATAAAATAACACATACCATTACTTAGAGGAGGCGATTATCTTTAAAAGGATCCCACACACAAAGTAATCGGATTCATAGATCATTAGACAATCCACACGAAGCACAATGTGAACACAACACATAATTTACTATCGTTAGCTTTCCTGGACCAGATAACATGAATCGGAAATGAAGTAGTACGTTGTCCAGTATCATGGAATGCTAAAGCAATCGTATTAGGATTCAGATCGCTGCAAGCAGAGGTGGAAGTCATCCAAATATGGGCAGAGAGGATTGTTCACTGTAATTACATATGGCCACCAGGAGATGGCACCAAGTACATGACACAGAATGGAATTGAATGAGATCTTTTTACTTATGCCTGCATGCTTTTTCAATATTTTGTTTGTTTTTAAGTATTTTTTGATGGTAACCATCAGGGTTCCCATGGTCATGGAAAACCTGAAAATATCAGTGCATTTTAAATTTATGATTTCCAGGCCTGAAAAGCAATAGGAATGAATGATAAAATTTGAAAAAGTCATAAAAATTCTTATATACAATGAATATACAATTTTCTATTTATGCTTATCTCTAAACTACTTTTGCAATCTCATGAAAAAAACATTGGTGTGGGAACCCTGAATCATTCTAAACCTTGATGTCACAATTGTATCCTCTCAGATGGATGATGTTATTGATGACATCATCAGCCTTGAGTCCAGCTTTAATGATGATATCATGTCACTGATTGATTCTGGGCTACAACTCCCAAACACGGTAAGCTGAATGATCGTCTTCATTATTGATTAACCTATCCATAACATTATAGCTGTTCCGAATTAAAGCCTCTTTGAACCCTACGTGTATTTTTGGTAAACCGCCACAAAGCATTTCTAAAAGCTAAGGAGCGATAATGTCCTGAACATAAATGTCCCCACCCCTCTTTTGAGTGAGTGCTAATCACTGCACTTATGAGGCAGGTGATAAATGGGATGCACCTCAGCAATGGACATAAACATTCGCTTCTGACACGTTACTAACACCTGCCTGGCAGGGAACTATCAGGGTGGGGACAGAAGGCACTGTGAAAGGAGAGTACATGCTGGGACATGGCACTGGATAGAAAGACCTGGTGAAATCGGCAGCAAGGAGTGGCTTGATTTAAAATGAGGATTTTAGTTTTGTTGCAGGAGCATGAAAAGAAAAGAAAAAACAAAGAGGTAAAATGATCTCTTTTGGAAATAACTAATTGTTAAGTTTTACTTTT
Source organism: Myxocyprinus asiaticus (assembly GCF_019703515.2). Lineage (NCBI taxonomy): Eukaryota > Metazoa > Chordata > Actinopteri > Cypriniformes > Catostomidae > Myxocyprinus > Myxocyprinus asiaticus. The sequence goes on along the minus strand of NC_059378.1, from coordinate 8,066,796 downwards.
GAAATTGTGTGGCTTTTCTTTAACATAATAGCCTTGATTATTTGAGGAATCCTGCCATGGATATCTACAGTTTTGGTTTGAGAATAATATTAATATATGTCTCATGGTAAACTGTATGAACAATTTAATTAGCATGATATAATGTAGTCACAGTATTGGATTGTTACTACATTCAGTTTGTATACTAAAAGTGGTAAAAGATTTATTCTCTGTTGATTTAAGTACATGACACAGTGTTCTTTGTAGATTTCAATATTAGTTATTATTGCTTCTACATATTTGTGCCTCTAATGAATTCATCTAACATGGGGACCAGCCAATTATGTTAAAGCCAGCAGCTGTATCACCCTGTAGCTCAAGTGGTGATGGGTTGTTCGCGAACGAGTCGGCTCTTGTAGGTGAACGTTGGGATCCGGCTCGCATATCAGAAGAGCCGAATCTATTTATAAAAACCTTTAAAAAAATAAGATATGAATAAAAGATTTAAATGAATAGAATTAACGAATTCAAAGAACGAAAAAAGAAATAAAATAATATAGGCCTAAATGCTCAAGAGCACACACATTCATTCTGACTGTCTGCTTAGACTAACAGCCTCACCTGTTGTTCCTGTCAATCAGATACGCAGTGTCAACCAATGAACCAAAGATGCGTGAGGGAGGGCGGAGCCAACTTATTACTGAATTGTTAAATTTATATGCACTTTGTTTATATACATTAAAAAAAGTTATACTTTAAATGCTCGTGTAATAGCATCCTCCTTTTTTACATTTATTTCAGTTTGTGGGATGCTGTAGTTTTGCAAATTATTTATTTTTCTTTGATATGGTGCAATATTCTATTATGCTGTTCAGATTGTATTCATTTAGAATGGTTTGATTTATATGGACTTTGTTTATATACTTTATAAGTTATACTTTAAATGCAAACAAATGCATTTTAAAATAGATTGTGGTTAAGGTAGAGTATGATTTCATTTAATAATTTAATTAGAATTGTTTTAACACCAATCATAGAAACTATTGCAAACTGTTTGACTTGAAAAAATACTAAACATTTTTTTTTTAAAGAGCCAAAAGAGCTCACTCTTTTTGGTGAGCTGAGCAGAATGAGCCGGTTCACTGAAAAGAGCTGGAATGCCCATCACTAAGCTCAAGACCGGTTGCCCACTGAAGCTAAGCAGGGTTGAGCCTGGTCAGTACCTGGATGGGAGACCTCCTGGGGAAAACTATGGTTGCTGCTGGAAGAGTATTAGGGAGGCCAGCAGGGGGTGTTCACCCTAATGCCCCAGTACAGTGATGGGATCACTATACTGTAAAAAGGCACGTCCTTTAAATGAGATGTTAAACCAAGGTCCTGACTCTCTGTGGTCATTAAGGGGGCTTTCACACTGGGCACATTTTCTGCGGTCCGATTCCGAGTGCGATTGTTCCCGGTGTTTGGGAACCAAAGCACCCAGCATTGGTCTGGTTTCACACTCACTTGATTCTGTCGAACCCCAATCCATTTGCGTTCATCTTATGTCATCACAAACTCGCTTGGAGAACACAACGCGACTCGTCATACTTTTTGTTTTTTTGTTATTTTGGTGACATTATGCACAGCAGAGTGAACCACAACTGCGTATATGTGCGCTTCATGGTGTAACAGATGTCCAGGGGAAGGCGGCTTGCTGCTACTCGCAAACGGCGTTTTTTGAGGAGACAGCTGATTGCAAGGAATTCATTTGCATCTTTGTTTACACTGCACGCTTACTCACGCTCGTGTCCAAGGTGAAGTTATCGCACAGTCATCTCCTATTATACCCTATATTTATAACCTATAATAGTATTTATATATAGTATTTATAAGGTGTATAGATAGATGTCATCATCGGCTAAAACGCATGCGCAGGTTACTTTACTTCCTGAACGAGTGCGCACCCGAGTCCGTATTGCTTTCACATTTACGTGAATCGCGCTACAGTTCCATTGCAACCGAACTCAGACCACCTCCTACAGGTAGTCTCGGGTTCGGTACCGCGGTGCGCTCCCGGTCTGCATGACAGCTTTCACATTACCAATTTTTCATGCAAACCGTGCTCTGTTTCGAACTAAACTGCCAGTGTAAAAGCACCCTAAAAATCCTAGAGCACTTCTCATAAAGAGTAGGGGTGTAACCTCGGTGTCCTGGCTAAATTCCCCCCATTGGCCCTTCTCAATTATGGCTTCCTAATAATCCCCATCCACTAATTGGCTCTATAACTCTACTCTCACCTCTCCACCAATAACTGGTGTGTGGTGAGCGTACTGGCACACTATGGCTGCAATCGCATCATCCAGGTGGATGCTGCACACTGGTGGTGGTTGAGGAGAGTCCCCTGTTCAGTGTGTAAAGCGCTTTGAGTGTAGTGTCAGAAAAGCGCTATATAAATGTAACGTTCATTCATTCATTCATTAAAATGTGTTCTAGCACAAGTAGGGATGCGCCGATCGGCTCCGATACTGACGTTTTTAACCAGATCGGGTATCAGTCCGGCGAGCCCAAACCTAATACTGTGTTAGTATGGGGTTAGAATTGTTTCTTATTAACATACAAATGGAAATAGATTCACAAATAAAAAAATGGTTCACAAATAAATTGAATGAGATCCACAAATAAATGTAAGGAGTTTTGCAGAAATAAAGTGAATTCACAAATAAGTGTGCAAATAAAAAAGTGATTTACAAATATATGTTTTAACTCCCAAACACAGCTCTGTCCAGCATTCATTTGTGGATCGCTTGCTGTGCATTTGTGAATTCTGAAACATTTCTTGTGCGAGAGCTGCAAGCAATCCACAAACAGGTGGACTCCACCCATCGTCTACTCAAGCCAATCAGATAACGGCCACATTACTCGGACCAATCGTAGCAAGTTCTATCTTCAACCAATCACGCTTCGTTTTACTATCAGGGCGGGACCAGAGTCACAGCGCTTTCATGAGCATGGAATCAAGCACATAGAGATATGCTCCAAGGCCGCAAACTCTTAAAGAAACGGATGCCATCAGAGGAATATTGTGACTTAAGGTTCGTATAATTTTCTCTCTGTTATAAACATGTGTAGTGTCTTGTTAAATGTCGACAGATTTGTAGAGTGTCTTGATCATTGGCTTTATAGCTAACCTGGCTGACTGTATGAGTCTTCTATTTTAATTCTAACCAAGTTTCTTGACTGAAACTCCTAGCTACATAATGGAAATGTATGTATGTGTCATCAACACCTTTACTCTTAATGTTACATGGCAGATCCAAACAGACACACTACTAGACACTACAAACGATCAGTAGTACAGATAGTGCCTTTATAATACATGAATCATAGATTATCTTAGGAGCACAAACCATAAATTAATACCCTATATCACACAGTGTACAAGATCTGCTATGGCATTAATTTGGTTTCACATTGTTAATGTATTTAAAAAAAAAAAAAAAAAAAAACATTTCATTGAAGTAATATTTCACAGGATTTATATTTTTAGCACTTAGTGTTATGGCAGACCAGTCCAGTGTTACTCACAAGAAATAATTACGTTCACCCTGTAAAACAATGCGTGTTTCACTTATTTATTCAGAAAGTATATGTGCTGTGAGATACAGGAGGACAATAATAATAATAATAATATTAAAAGAGTTGCGAGAATACTGGAGAACTGGTGCTGTCTGCTCCACATCAGTTTTATTATAGTTTTGGGTTTTTAAATGAGTTTTTATTTCTATTTTATATCAGTCTGTAATTCCAAATTAGTTTTAGTTTTTGTTAGTTTTCACAGTTTGTCTGTTAGTTTAGTTTTTGTTTTCTTAGTTTCAGTTTAGTTAGTTTTTATTTTAGTTATTTTAGTTTTAGTATTTTTCATAGCTGCTCAAGCAGAAGCATTTACTGGTATCATTTAAAAATGTCTAACATCATTACATTTTTCAGGGCAGTCTTGTGTTACCTCTGTCTAGTTGTATTATCATGTTTGATTTGGATTGGAAATGTTGCATACATAGGGTGAATATGGGTAAAGTGACAAAGGACATTTAAACTTTATCCCTACTGTATCCATATGAGTTTCCTTAGATGATTATAAATGTAATACATTTCTTAACTAATCTTAGGGAAGTAAACAATTAAAGGGATAGTTCACCCAACAATGAAAATTCTCTCATCATTTACTCACCCTCATGATATCCCAGATGTGTATGACTGACAGAACACAAAGTAAGATTTTTAGAAGAATATCTCAGCTCTGTAGGTCCATTCAATGCAGGTCATCATGGTAAAAACCTCGAAGCTCCAAAATGCACATAAAGGTAGCATCATTTATTACTGTAAATCTTGACATCAGCAGTCTCATTGGCGATCTTTCCTGTAGACTGCAATTGCAAGATTTATAGTGAAAAAGGAGTTACATTTTGGTCTGTTCTCACCCAAAAACCGATTAGATTTCTTCAGAAGACTTGAATTAAACCACTTATGGATTATTTTATGTTGCCTTTATGTGCTTTATGAGCTTCAAAGCTTTGGAGCCTGTTGACTTGTGTTGTATGGACCTACAGAGCTGATGTATTATTATATCTTTGCTTGTGTTCAGCAGAAGAAAGAAAGTCAAACACATCTGGGATGGCATGAAGGTGAGTAAATACTCAAAAAAAGAAAAAAAAGATTATTATTATTTTTTTACCTTTTTGAGGTTTTAAATTGATGATTTTTACATTGGGCGGCAGTGCTCATTTCATGACCACCGTTGGGAAAAGCAATGGTAAAGAAAATAACAGAAATTTGAGGTGAAATATTTGTAAATGTTACATAATGAATTATGATGTAAATGTGTTACAAAATATAAAAAACATAATTCTAAATACTTTGTAGATACTTTCTAGAGAATATTTTTTCCTCTGGGATTTGGTCAAAAGAGGGTTTTCAAAAGTCCTACTTCTCATATAAAAATTTCTTCATTTTTGCTTTTGTCTGAAGTAGAAGACATCCTCAGCTTTCTTCAAAGGTATAATGTCAGGTTTTGTGTGTTTCGATTATAATTAAAAGTGCCAAGAAATGCCCAAAACTAAAACTAAACTAAAACTGAAATGAATTCGAAATAATTTTTATTTTAGTTAGTTTTGGAGTTAAAAGTATTTGTTTAGTTTTAGTTTTTTCAAATAATTTCAGTCCCACAACTGTTTCCATCTTTTTGTGATGTGGAGCAGTGTTATTATAGTTAACGAAAATTAAAATAACTAAAACCATTTTCGTTAACCAAACTAACACTGCTCCACATCACAAAAAGTTGGAAACGGTTGTGGGACTTTTGTGCTACTGGTGGCAAGACATCACAAAGCTCCATGGCCCAATCTTGTTTGTGTAACATGTAGTTTTCTATACAGTAATGTAATTTTCTATACAGTAATGGACTCGTTTTTAACGTGTAACTGTTATTTTTCCCAATCATTTGTGCAGAATGCTCTTACCCTGACTAGGAGTATCCGTCCCAGACAACTGATACAACACCATGACGTGGCAATAAAGATGTTCATGTACAACAAAATTGAGCAAAATGCCAGCACTCCAGTTGTAATGTTCAATTCCAGTGTTTGTGTGTAAAATGTATTCAAATGTAATGTTTTTTTGAAGTTACATTCATGACAACCTGTAATTTGTAACCAAACAAATCATGCCTTTTAGCCAACAGACTTGCTTTAGTGTTAAAAAACAAAACAAAACAAAAGACCACACTCTTTAAAACCTATTAGCCTCAAAATGCTTTGATAGGCAAGGCTTAATGACTTAATGACTTAATTCTGTGGAAGTCAAAAGGAGATGTCAGTAATTATGATAGCGACTGACAGCCTCGCTTTCATTTCAGCCTCATTAGCAACATCTCCATTTTACAATGTATTCTCATATTCCACAGAAGAAACTAAATAGTACAGGGTTTTTTTAAAAACATGAGGGTGAGTAAATGACAGAATTTTCATTTTTTAAGTAAGTCAACCCAAAGACAAAGTTACGGTTTATTTCAATTTTGTATTGCACTTTCATTTTAAGACATGACATTGTAAATTAAAAGAAATCTGACGTAACAGAAAAATAAAGAATATCATATTACACATTTTAAAGGTGTCCTCTATTGGAGCTGGAACCACTGAGTTTTGGAGCAGGTGAGTGAATTGCTCAAAATTGATGGGCAGTACACATGGGAAACATCTGAAAAAGATGGCAATAACTAATGAGTCAGTTATCATTGTCAGAACATGAAGCTGTACTTTAGAAAGGGACCCCGTAATAGTACCTCCTAAAACATTCACACAAAATTCTAATGTTACCTTACAACTGCTTTTATTAAATAGATTAACATAATGTGAAACTAAATTAATGCCATAGCAGATCTTGTACACTGTGTGATATAGGGTATTAATTTATGGTTTGTGCTCCTAAGATGATCTATGATTCATGTATTATAAAGGCACTATCTGTACTACTGATCGTTTGTAGTGTCTAGTAGTGTGTCTGTTTGGATCTGCCATGTAACATTAAGAGTAAAGGTGTTGACGACACATACATACATTTCCATTATGTAGCTAGGAGTTTCAGTCAAGAAACTTTGTTAGAATTAAAATAGAAGACTCATACAGTCAGCCAGGTTAGCTATAAAGCCAATGATCAGGACACTCTACAAACTGGCAATTTTCAGCTGTCAACAAGACACTACACATGTTCATAACTGAGAAAATGATATGACCCTTAAGTCACAATATTCCTCTGATGACATCCGTTTCTTTAAGAGTTTGCGGCCTTGGAGCTTATCTCTATGTGCTTGATTCCATGCTCATGAGAGCGCTGTGACTCTGGTCCCGCCCTGATAGTAAAACGAAGCGTGATTGGTTGAAGATAGAACTTGCTACGATTGGTCCGAGTAATGTGGCCGTTATCTGATTGGCTTGAGTAGACGATGGGTGGAGTCCACCTGTTTGTGGATTGCTTGCAGCTCTCGCACAAGAAATGTTTCAGAATTCACAAATGCACAGCAAGCGATCCACAAGTGAATGCTGGACAGAGCTGTGTTTGGGAGTTAAAACATATATTTGTAAATATTTTTTTAATTTGCAAATCTCATTCTTTTTATTTGTGAATTAATTTCATTTTTGAGAAACTCTCATTCAATTTATTTGGGAACCATTTTTTTTTTATTTGTGAATCTCTTTCCATTTGTATGTTAATTAGAAACAATTCTAACCCCATATGTTAGTCATGGTAGTTACCGTCAAGCTCCAAAAATGGCATGAAAGAATCATAAAAGCACCATTAAAGTACTCCATATGACTCGTACATTTTATTTAAAGTCTCTTGAATGCATTCGATAGCTTTGTAAATCTCAGAAGGCTGCGTTTAATAAATATACAGTACTGTGCAAAAGTTTTAGGCACTTGTGAAAAATGTTCCATAATGAAGATGTCTTCAAAAAATAATGCCATAAATAGTTTTAATTTATCAATTAAGTGTCATAAAAAGTCCAGTAAACATAAAAAAGCTAAATCAATATTTGATGTGACCATTCTTGCCTTCAAAACAGCACCAATTCTCCTAGGTACACCTGGACACAGTTTTTCTTGGTTGTTGGCAGATAGGATGTTCCAAGCTTCTTGAAGAATTCACCACATTTCTTTTATCTATTTAGGCTGTCTCAGTTGCTTCTGTCTCTTGATGTAATCCCAGACTGACTTGATGTGCAATGAGAGGCTCTGTGGGGGACCTGTCATCTGTTGCAGGATCTCTGTTCCTCTGTTCTATTTGCAAATGGCATGTTTGGGAGTCTAAAATGTAAATTTCCTATTGACACTCTAAAGCTGTAGATGTAAATAATGTGAAACATCTTATGTGCCTAAGACTTTTGAACAGTACTGTATAGTCTGCATGTAAAAGAGCGGTGCTCTGTTGTGTCACACCTACAGTACATGCAGCTGATGCAGCGTTGCTGTTTTCTGCTCTCAGATCCGCGCAAAATATGTGAGCACTTCACACGAACTACACCTTAGATGTAAATGCTCAATAGTTTGGTTCGGCTATAACACGCATCAAGATCGGAAACGGAGGAGCAATTCACCAGATTTTGAATGAAAAGTATATTAAACCACTGTAGTGTAACCCACACACAGACACTCTAAAGTAACTATCTTCCTGAATTGTTCCTTCAAAATAAAAGCCCCGGGGTTTTAAAGTTAAGAGGTACCACTTTACAATAAGGTTCCATTTTTTAACCTGAGTTAAAACATGAACTAACAATGAACAATACTTTTACAGCATTTATTCATCTTAGTTGGTTAATTTCAACCTATACTAATACATTTTTACAATCAAAAGTTGTGCTTGTTAACATTAGTTAATGCACTATGAAATAGAATGAATTTACAATGAACAATTGTGTTTTTATTAAATAACATTAACAAATATTAATAAATGCTGTAACCCATGCATTGTTAATTGTTTGTTCATGATACCTAATGCATTAACTGATGTCAACGAATGGGACCTTATTGTAAAGTGTTACCAATTAAGAAATTACAGCTGAAATACATTAATATTGTATACAAAATGTATAATATTTATTAATATTATTATTATTATTATTATGAATGACAATAACAATAAAAAATAATTATAATTATATATTTTTTGTAATTGAATTACAGTAAGATTTAACTTGACTGTTCCAAAAAAATAACATGTGACTGAAAAGTGGACCGATAACATATAACAACTGAAGAGAACAAAAAAGAGGTCTTAATCCATATTTAATCCAGATACAAGTTGAAAATTGGCTTTTTTTTTTTTCTTTTTTTTTTTCTACTGAAGACTTTTGCTGGAATTACTGTTAAATTTGCTGCTGCATTATCTAGTGGACTCTTTTAAAAAATATTATTTTCTTCATAGGCAACACATTGATGTAATTTTTTTTTCCCTACTTTCTATTGATATAATGTGTAGTAAAAAAAAAATTCTTTACATATAAAAGAGTACCCCCAGTAAATTCCACACTGTGAGGTATAGATATTCTAAACTGATTAAGAAAAAAAAATGGTTTCGGATCGGTATCAGCCGATACTGAGATTTCATGTATCGTAATCGGATTGGGAAATAAAAAATGGTATCGGTGCATCCCTAAGCTAACTAAAAGTTAACTTTTATTGTGTTATGGTATCTTGTGCTCTATGATACAAGTGTATTTACTGGAAGAAAAAAAAATTCTCATAAAGGTAAAAAATGCCCCTGAAAATTCCAGTTGCCCCTATATTATTGCTACTTACTAAAAATGTTAATAGAGCACAACAGTCTGGTTCTGGAAGTAAAAATCCCATTATATTTTTCTATAGGCAAAATAATTTTTAAAGGCAACTTATAAACATTGAAAGACAGACCTACCATAAGCTCCTAGGTTTTAATCAATGGTATTTACCTCTGTTACAGCCATCAGTCTGCATTATTTCAGCTTTGTGTTTAATAGCTGAATTCCTGTTGAAGAAGTACACTACCCATAATCCTGAAGAGAAACGCTCCACCAATCCGATAATCGTGGCCAACAAAGCGTACCAAACAAACGCTGCAGCAACCGCCCTCTCGCAGGACGTACTGGGAATGACGCCTACACTCTCAAACTACTATTTGTAGATATATGAATATTTTGCAATAAAATGAAATACATTGTTTTTATACTTAATATCTGTTTTTTTAAATCAGTAGTTTTATATTTTTCCATCGTTTTTAATTCATTACATTATTCACAATGCTTCATTGGATTGTAGTTCATGTCCTCATTAAAGAATTATGTACACAGACTTTGTCAATACATTTTTGCTTCAAATCAAAATTTGTAGTGGCGTGACTACCCTCGGAGCTGGTTGCTTTGGTTTAAGGCTTAGAACTCTTTTATGGAGAATTTTATGAAATCCCTAATGGGAAAAATGAATGGGAAAAATACATTCCCAACCAAGACGACTGGAAAAATTGGGCGGGCATTGTCCTGACTCTGGTTATGACCTATTAATCTATGTGTTCTCCGCTACAAAAACAAAATCACCATATTTTTGTACCATCTTTCTTGGTGCCGTTGGATGTGTTTTTGATTTCTCTGTTGTTGTATTAGCTACCAGGCAACATTTTGGATGTCTACAACGGTCCTGGCATGGCAACCCCCACCATCACCATCAGCAACTCCTGTCCGGCGGATCTAACTAATATCAAAAGGGAATTAAATGGTAATGATTTCTTCAAGCCCTCCTCTGTTCAATTTAAATATATGGTATTGTAGTCATAATAGCTCTTAATTTTCAGAGGTAGAGGCCAGAACTCTCATGAAGGAGAGGCAGAAGAAAGATAATCATAATCTCAGTAAGTTTATAATCTAGAAACAGTCTCCACTGATATATTGTTTTTTGTATACTGTATGTTTTTGCACTGCCCATCCTGAATATAAATGTACTTTGTGCAGTTGAAAGGAGGAGAAGATTTAACATAAATGACAGAATAAAGGAACTAGGGGCTCTGATACCCAAATCCAACGATCCGTAAGTTTTCTTGTTTAAAGTTTTAGGCTACATGACATTTTTATAAATCAGTAGTTTATTTGTCATTTTTTATTTGTCAGTGTTCATTTATATTTCACACAGACATAAAAAAAACATACATTATACTTTTGATAAATGGATATTTACCTCCTTACTGGTTTAAATGGCAGGGAGATGCGTTTGAACAAAGGAACCATATTGAAGGCATCTGTTGATTATATAAGAAAACTTCAGAAAGAGCAACAGAGGGCCAAAGAGGTCGAGATGAGACAGAAGAAACTGGAGCAAGCAAACCAGGCCTTGCTGCTTCGCATACAGGTATAGGATCAACAATGACTCTGTATTACAACATAAAATCCACAATATGTGTTCTAAGAAGTTAACTTTCTTGACTGTACCCTAAAAAGGAAAGAAATAACTCATCCCTGACTGTTTCCATTGATTTTTCTCTTCTTCCACTAACTAAATACTATTATTTGAAGTATATGTAGCTCTGTGATAGTGTCTATTCTTGAAATTATGTTCTAGAGTTCTTTATTTAAATTCTCAGGTACACACACACACAAAAAAGTTTTTTCCATTTTATTTTATTTTTTATTACATTTCAATGGTATAAATGAGTTAATTTTAAATTATAAATGGTATGAAATTATAAAAAAAAAAGAAGTAAAATTTACTTTTTATAGAGATTTTAGAGTAACTTCTATTTACAAATCTGATGCAATGGTAGGTACTAGCCCTGTTGCGATTATTATTATTATTATTATTTTATTTTAGTTTTTGAATTTTTCCCAATTTGGAATGCCCAGTTCCCAATGTGCTTTTAAGTCCTCGTGGTCGCGTAGTGATTCGCCTCAGTCCGGGTGGCAGAGAACGAATCCCAGTTGCCTCGATCATCCGCGTCTGATCATCAACCCGCGCATCTTATCACATGGCTTGTTGAGCGCGTTGCCACGGAGACATAGCGCGTGTGGAGGCTTCACGCCATCCACCGCGGCAACCACGCTCAACTCACCACGCGCCCCACCGAGAACGAACCACATTATAGCGATCACGAGGAGGTTACCCCATGTGACTCTACCCTCCCTAGCAACCGGGCCAATTTGGTTACTTAGGAGACCTGGCTAAAATCACTCAGCACACCCTGGGATTCGAACTAGCGAACTCCAGGGGGGGTAGCCAGCGTCTTTACCACTGAGCTACCCAGGCCCCCTGCCCTGTTGCGATTATTAAATAATCGTACGATTATTGTGCACTTTAAGTTCCAATCACATTTTACTGTCCAAATAAGGGAATGAACGGCATGTTCCAGTGTCTAATTCAGTTGAACTCCGACCGTCTCACTGAGCTGCACTGTGGGCCGTACTGAGTGCTGCTCCTGAAGAGCGTGTGAAGGTTAACCGCTTCTGAACCAGATTTGAATTGCTGTTATATACGTGCCGTCTGCGGGGGTTTGCGCCAAACTCTAGAGAAAATATAAACAAGGATTTTAGTGAATGCAAAGCGTTCCGGTTTCACTTTTATTTAACGATAGTTCATAATATATTAATAATATAAATGGCTCCTACTGCTGGGTTCCAGCAGCAACAGTATAAATGCAAAATGGACCAAGACTAAAATTGACCAAAAAAAGAGACAGATATTTTAAGTATTTTAAAATATTTTGATTATTAAAAAATATTATTGTTAATGTCATTAACTTTTTTAAAGCCTCAAAGGAAATCATGCAAAAAATAAATATGAATAAATGACTTTTTAAGGTTTATGAAGCACACATATACATATGACAAAAGTATTACAATTTGTTTGACAATTAATCGTCATAATCGCAATTATTTGTGACAATTAATCGTCTGCCAAATTTCATAATCGTGACAGCCCTAGTAGTTACATTTACATGTACAGTATATATTAAACAGTCATATACAGTAGACTTTTAACATTTCAAACAGCCCAATCAAGCTGAATGCACGTTGTCTAATCTGTGGGACACCATCATCCTATAAAATAGGTGTAGGAAACAAGAGAAGTCTGCCAAGAACAAAAATGCTAGTCTGGAAATTGCAGTGCTGTTATATTCAGTAAAAAAGATGGATTCCAACATCCCCTGTTGTTTGTTGACCACAGGAATTAGAGATGCAAGCTCAGCTTCATGGCCTCTCTGCTTCTATGTCCCCTGGTCTGGGCTCAGACACTTCCTTCCTTCAGCAACAGCTACAGCAGGCAAACCAGTCTTTGCAGCCCATTGCTGGAGAAGGCCAACCTCAGACCCACCTCACCATGGAAGGAGCCATGGCACAGACTTCCCCATCTCCTTTTCTCACAGTACCCCCTTCTGTTTCTCCGGCTGGTGCGGCAGTCAGCGGCCCTCTTGATTTGGGTGCATTTAGCTTCGCAGAGCTGGATGACCCCACAGCCTCTGATCTCTACCCTGATGTGGGTCTCAGTGACATTCTGATGGATGAGGGCTACACGCTGTCCACTGTCAGGTCTTCAGATGCGCTCTTCTCTCCAGTGTCTCCTGGAGCCTCTAAAACCAGCAGCCGCAGAAGCAGCATGAATATGGAAGAAGACTTGTGACTGAACTGACCAGTGTGTGTGTGTGTGTGTGTGTGTGTGTGTGTGTGTGTGTGTTTGTGTGTGTTTGTGTGTGTGTGTGTGTTTGTGTGTGTGTGTGTGTGTGTGTGTGTGTGTGTGCGGGCTCTTTTTAATGCTCCATGTCTCTCAGGAGTGTCCACTATTCTAACTTATACCCCATTTCCACTGAAACAGTGCTGGTACCAGCAGAGTTAATCCCTTCAACAAAATGATTGACGAAAATGTTTTTTGATTTTGAAGACGAGCCAAAAAATTAGCATCATGTAGATAATTAAACTATTTCTTGTGATAAGAAATAAACAGCACTGCAGGATATTACCAATGCACTGTCAATGTTTTTAGAAGAAGAAATGTTTTTTTGAAAATTGTTGATTCAGATGATTTAGTCAGTCATAGTATTTAAGGGATTGCCCCGCTTGAGCTGCGTGAGCAGAAAGAGCTGAACATCGGTAAACTGAAGCTCTTATTTACTAGCAGGTTAAAGGAATATTCCGGGTTAAATACAAGTTAAGCTCAATCGACAGTATTTGTGGCATAATGTTGATTACCACAAAAATCAGTTTTGACTTGTCCCTCCTTTTCTTTAAAAAAAAAATCAAAAATCTGGGTTCCAGTGAGGCACTTACAGTTGTGGCCAAAAATATTGGCACCCTTGGTAAATATGAGCAAAGAATGCTGTGTAAAATACAGTATGTCTTTATTGTTTATCCTTTTGATCTTTCATTCAAAATATTCACAAAAATCTACCGTCAAATGGATATCAAATAATTGCAAACACACAAGTTTTATCAAAAAACAAATATTTTTGTCAAATATATGTGTGGCACAATTATTGGCACCCTTTTATTCAATACTTGGTGCAACCTTCCTTTGCCAAGATAACAGCTCTGAGTCTTCTCCTATAATTCATAATGAGGTTGGAGAACACATGGCAAGGGATCTGAGACCATTCCTCCATACAGAATCTCTACAGATCCTTCAAATTCCAAGCTCAACGCTGGTGGACTCTCCTCTTCAGTTCACCCCACAGGTTTCTATGGGGTTCAGGTCAGGGGACTGGGATAGCCATGGCAGAACCTTGATTTTGTGGTCAGTGAACCATTTTTGCGTTGATTTTGATGTTTGTTTTGGATCATTGTCCTGTTGGAATATCCAACCAGGGCCCATTGTAAGATTTCTGGCAGAGGCATTCATGTTTTGATTTTTTATCTGCTGGTATTTGATAGAGTCCATGATGCCATGTATCCGAACAAGATGTCCAGGACCTCTGGCAGAAAAACAGCCCCACAACATTAAAGATCCAGCACCACATTTAACCGTGGGCATTGGGTACTACTTCATCTCTGTGTGCGCCAAACCCATCTCTGGTGTTTTGTTTTATCTGACCATAGAAACTGGTCCTATTTGAAGTTCCAGTAGTGTCTGGCAAATTGAAGATGCTTGTTGGATGAGAGCGGAGGCTTTTTTCTTGAAACCCTTCCAAACAACTTGTAGGTGACATCTGATTGTAGTTTTGGAGACTTTCTGACCCCAAGAGCCAACTAGTGTTTTTATATAATCATAAGCTAAACATTTCTACCTTTTAAACCCGATTTAAACCTCGATTGTTTAATTTTTTTTATAAGAAAAGGAGGAACGTGTCAAAATTATTTTTTGTGGTAATCAACATCATGCTACAATTGCTGTCAGTTTAGCTTAACTTGTATTGAACCCGGAATATTCCTTTAAACTAAGTTGCGTGCTAGTCAGAATTATCTCTGGTTGTTAATAAGCCATTGCCATAATGCGCTATATGCAAAATCCTAAACTGTCTCTAAAACAGAGAAATAATAACATAGAAAATTTCATTTTTCACAAGGTCTTATACAAGATAATACATGTTTAATAAATGTTTGTTTTATTTTTTATATTTGGTAAAGGCTTCAGCTGTTACAGTTGGATACTGTGGCTTTTTTTTTTCATACTGCATATTAATAAACTATAACGTTTAACGTAAGGTTATTTTTGTTATTTACCATGACGTGCTGTTTTAGTCAGAGTAAAAATGAGTAAAATGAATGAAAATGACATGAAATATTGACTACATTTAAAGGACAGTTTCGTTAGAAAGACTAAAATTATGACAAAAGCAAAAATCTGTGTCAAAAGTTATATTTTTAGGATACCGTGGTTTTAAAAACAACCCAAAACCCAAAACAAAACCAGATGTTACAAAACTAGATCTAACTAAATTATTTTATTGATAAATATCATGTGTGAACTGATTGCTACTACTGATCATTAGACCAAAGCCAGCTTGTGATGGCTTAAAGATGCTGAATTAAATTACTTTGCAAGGTAAACAAAGGCCGCAATGCGCTATTTTGTTCGTGGTCAGTTACGTCATCATTCGTCTCTTATGTCAGTTGAAATGCGGGCCATTTCCATGAGAGGTTTGTAGATCCCCCAGCTGAGCACCGCCTCTCACCAGCATCATTTTGTTGGAAAAGGGGTATGAGATTGTCTTGTGTACAGTTATAAGTTGCTGTCGTATCTCCATTTTGTCTTTGATGTAAGGCAGGACATTTTAACATCTCTGTGTCGTGTCATATTATACAAATATTATTAGACTCTGCATTCACAGCAAATAAGTGCACGTGTATATGATTTTGGAGTGTGGAGTGAGTAGTCACCTTATAGTCACTTACTGTACCAATTCTGTTTCAGAATTGTGTTAATAGCATGGAGTGGAGTGATATTTCAAATTGCTCAACTTTAAGCAATATTATTAACCGCATATATAATTATATAATATTTTTTTAACACTGTTGGCTTCACATTCATTCAAGTGGTTGTGTATTTACTACTAACTGATTTGAAATTCAGTTTACATCATTTGATATCTTATTTGTTT
The DNA here is from genome assembly GCF_019703515.2 of Myxocyprinus asiaticus. NCBI lineage: Eukaryota > Metazoa > Chordata > Actinopteri > Cypriniformes > Catostomidae > Myxocyprinus > Myxocyprinus asiaticus. The sequence goes on along the minus strand of NC_059378.1, from coordinate 8,050,740 downwards.
ATTCTTATTATTAATTAGATTTCTTTTAATGTTACATTGATAAACAAACATTTGATGGTGCAGTTCCTCATAAATCATTTTGTTTGTTTTTAGACTTGAGCTGTTTATAAGGAGACAAGCCACATAAACCATGTACAAATAGCTTTTCAGGTGTACTGTTTTTTTAAAGCTACCTCTGCCTAAAGTACATTTGGTAACAATTTACAATAAGGTTCCGTCCACTAACATTAATGCATTAGGTATCATGAACTAACAATGAACAGATATATATATATTACAGCATTTATTAATCTTTGTTAATGGTAGTTTATAAAAAATCCAATTGTTCATTTTTAATTCATGTTAGTGCATTAACTAATGTTAACTAATCCACCTTTGGTTTTAAAAATGTTACTAGGTTGAAATTAACATTAACAAAGATTAATAAATGCTCTAAAAGTATTGTTCATTGTTTGTTCATGTTAACTAATGTACTTAACTAATTTTAACAAATGGAATCTTATTGTACAGTGTTACCGTACATTTTAACCAGTAGATCCAAATTAACATTTTGTTAGATGCAGCAAAATACACGTCACTGCAAATGTAAATGTTCTGTAAATCTACCTACACATCTCTGTTGGTAGGAATAATGTTAAGCAATCTGCCAGTCAAAGCCAAATTAATTTTCTCTCTTATTAAATAGTGTAATGACACTCTCATAACTGTGCCTTTAGCATTAAGGGGAAAAACATCATTTGTTTGGTTTGTAAATATTAGAAAAAGAAAAAAGAATGCAGATGGGTCTCCAAAGTTCCTCGGTTGTTTTCTGTGAATTCTACAGCAATTGAATGTATAATATATAACTTTTAAAATATGCCATATTTTTCTGAATGTCTGAAGAACAGAAAAAGTGTTTCAAAGTTATGTGAAATCACACAGCAATAATATATATATTTTTTGACATAATTGCTGACAATAAATATATGTCCTTTGATACACACTACCGGTCAAAAGTTTTGAAACACTTGACCGAAATGTTTCTCATGATCTTAAAAATCTTTTGATCTGAAGGCGTATGCTTAAATGTTTGAAATTAGTTTTGTAGACAAAAATATAATTGTGCCACCATATTAATTTATTTCATTACAAAATTAAAATGTAATAATAAAAAATAATATTTTTTGAAATTGATGACTTTGACCAAATAATAAAGAAAAGCAGCCAATAAGTGCCCAGCATAGATGGGAACTCCTTCAATACTGTTTAAAAAGCATCCCAGGGTGATACCTCAAGAAGTTGGTTGAGAAAATGTCAAGAGTACATGTCTGCAAATTCTAGACAAAATGTGGCCACTTTGAAGATGCTAAAATATAACACCGTTTTGATTTATTTTGGATTTTGTTTAGTCACAACATAATTCCCATAGTTCCATTTATGTTATTCCATAGTTTTGATGACTTTACTATTATTCTAAAATGTGAAGAAAAAAAATTATAATAAAGAATAAGTGTTTCAAAACTTTTGTAGTATATATCAATAATTGTATCTCGGGACATATTTCCACTAATTAAAACTAAATTGCCAGCCCCTCTTTTGCTACTGTTGTTTTTTATTACCATCTTTATTATCTGGACTGATTTAAATGTGGATTGTTTTGTTCTTGATTTGTATTCTGATAAAGATTTTTCAACTTATAATAGAGAGAAACTGTATTTTTAGTAGGATTTGTCCCCTGTGTGTTGGTGGCCTTTAATTGGCTAAAATAAACTGATGAGAAAAGAGATCATGAGCATGCTTGCCTTTTTAAAAAAATCTCTTTTTTCATATTTTCATCAAGATAACCATAGGTCTGTACAACTCAATTATAATTGTTTATTAAAACAAATCTCTTGTTTTACCATGATGACATGTATATCTTCTCTATGTGGGTATGAATTTTATTTTTGTTAAATCTCAACAATCTTCACAATCTCCACAAGCACAGAGTTCTTGTACATGTACCTTATTTTATCTCAGCATTAAAAAATGTTCCAGAGGTAATCACAATGAATGCAGTTACCCCAGAAATGTAAATAGATCATTCTAGAATAGATTGTGAGATACGTTGAATTAATTCAATTAAACACTTTTTCACTCAAAATCCATGATAGTAACTACATCACAATGAAAACAATTTACAGAAGTAATTTATAATTTAATAAATACATTTTCAAAGGGGATATGAGTTTTGGCTTTGACAATTTACTGGTAGTTTTACAAATTATATTTATTTTCTGGAAGTGTTAAGAGCTGGAACATACCTCTTCATATTTTTATATTTTCTGGTTCGCATGATATAATAGTATATGGGTTGATGATATTTTCAAGCTGTTTCAGTTGTGACATGCAACAACTACTCTTAACACTATTTTAAACATGTTTTTTTGTGTGTCAAATTCATCAATAATTATAAAACATGCAGTTTTTATGACTACATGGAATATTTCTTATCCTTTAACAAATTCATTTGTCACACTGCAGGGCAGGCACGTGCAGAGGTGGTGGCTCTCTAGGGGCTCGAGCCCCAACCCTTTTGCTGAGGTGCCCCTTCAATGGAGCAGTGGCGTAGCCACAGGTGTTCCAGGGTGTGCAGATGTTACCCAAAATGAAAGCTTGTACATCCAACTGAAATTATATTTTTTACGCTTGATAATAGTATGTAGAGGTGTAAAAATGCATCAGTGTGCTGAAACTTTGATTAGCATTGATTACGGAATTTAATAATCAATTATAATGACTTTAATAATACTCAGTGTGTTACAGATGCCGTTTCTGATTACACAGACTCTCGCAACAGACGTGTGACGCGTGACTGAGGAAACAAATACACACTTTAAGAAAGTTTAGTTCAGATTTCTGCCTCGTTCATAATTGTGCTCATCTATGTAAACAAAATAAGATAATTGTTGTTCTTTTCTTTCCCAATTATGATATATATGCATTTTGTGGAATAATTGGAGAATACATTTGGAAAGGTAGGCAATACTCGACTTCCCCTTTACTCGCAATCATTATTTGTCCTTAACGTATTACACGCCATTAAGTTTTTGATTCTGTGAGCCTGCTTGGGTTAAAGATCAGACTTATCTGCCTGTACAGATGACAGATTTAAATTATTGGTTCAATAAATGTTCTCATGATGATATGCAAATATATTACGCATAATCAGCAGTGTACTTACCGTCTGTGTGTGTTAGTCTGCATAACGTCAGACATGATATTATCCTTAATTCTTATTGGCTCAATAATTACGTAACAACAGTATTTTTATTTTTTCCATTATGAACCAAAACCTCCCTGTACTCCATAAGTACAAAGAATGTTTGGGAAAATGTTTGAATCTTCTTAAAAGTTTTTGTTCAACACAATGCATTACACATTTATTTCTGATCCACAGTAGTTTGTGAATCAGTGAATGTAATCTAAATTTAGGTAGGGTTTATTTTTTTTATTTTTTTGGTCAGTTTTCTTGTACAAATTATCCCGCCATTTATATTTTTGCCTTTTGTATATTTTGGAAAATAATTATGAATACAAAATAATTTAATCGAAGTTTATTACTAATTATTAAGCCTAATATTTTGATACATTAAAAGGCTTACCTACTCCATTGAAAAAGTGTCATTAATTTGTTTAGTTAAGCATTAAAACATAACACAGGTCTTAAAAAAAAAATTTATTCCAAAAAATAAATTGAGGATGCGCGCACACACCCACCAAGTCCGAGGGACTATTTTGAAGCGACTGCCCCTCAAAAAGGTTTAGAGCCCCTGCCCCACAAAACATCTGTGCACATCCCTGCTGCAGGGCTGTTTAATGATGAAGATAAAAAGGTGATGAATGGTGACCAGTTACTGGTCCAAAAAAAAAGAAAAGAAAAAAAAACTTGTTGTTTTGAACTTCAAAATCTTGTTGAATGTTGAATAAAAACAGTTTGATGGAAATAACAAAGTTATGTTAACTATATGCTTAACTTTATGTTAACTAAGTTTTTCATTTAAAAATGCAGTATCAAATGCAGGCGTGCAGTATCACAGACACGATCAACCAACAGATTTACATGCATGTTGTGAAATCAGAACATTACATTTGCTAACATTCCAACTTTATCTGATTTTCATGACTAGTATATTAATCACAAGCAGTTAATGAAACATTAGCTGAGAGAGTTCCATGCCGAGTTCCAGACACTCAGTGGTCTGTAGACAGAGATCGCAAATGGAGCAGTCAAATGCGCCTCTTCCACAACTACAACCGCATGCCTCCACATAATCAGTGCAGCTGCAACATGGACAAAATTCCATAAAGTCCTCCAAAGAGGAAGGGTCACAACAGCATGCTTTAGAGCAGAGAGATGAACAAATTGAGGCCATACAGTATTGACATCCATCTCCAACAGCTAGCATGCAATCCCAAAACTTGCAGAACAAACAGGCCAACAGAAGGGTTGCACACAGGTCTAGGAATGTGAGGAAACAATGAGAATGGGAAGAATATGTGGAATTAATGGCTGAAAAAATGTGATGAGCTTGTGAAGAAGTCAATGACAAAAATTGTTATGTGGTTAGCAAGAAAAAGACAAGTATGGTGACACTCTTGGTTTAAAAGGTTTTCAAAGCATCAACAAATAAAACTAGCCTCATAGAATCACGTTATAATACCTACATTTTTGCAACATGATTTTTACATGGCTCGTAAGTATCACGTCAGTTCCCTGGTGAACTTAACACTAGAGGCGCTACAACAACAAAGACTTTTATTCACTTTCACACAAACCACAAGTGAAATGGCAGATTCTCAGTTCATAAACGTACTTTTTGCCCTGTTTCTCACACAATGTTATCGTATTACATCTAAACACTTTTACTATGCTGCATGACTTGTAAGGCGATATGTACATATGCTTGCATTAAATAACCAACTGCATTTACAAGCTTGTTTGAGTGTGATCAAACTGTACGGTTGCTCAGCAAATAGGGCATTGCACTCGTGATGCAAACAACCAGGGTACGAGTCCAGAAGAGCATGCAAGTCGACACATGAGCCAAAAGTGTCATAAAAACACCATAAAATTATGTGATTCCTTTAGTAATTGATTTTGTAATCTCACATTTGCTTTTTATGACATTATCGGTTCAGTTTAGGTTTAAGGTTTAGGGTAGAGAGGTAGGTTTTTCTATTTAACCTCCTGAGACCCTGCGTCCACATGCGTGGACATTATATTTTGGCCTCGCTATAGGCTCTGCGTAATTTTATTTTATTTAAATCGACTGATCTCAGTTCAGAAGACTCTAGGCTGTCATTAAAGGGTTAAACTTTTGAAGCACCGAGTCATGCGACAATTTAACATGGTGCCGATCTCAGCTGAGTTTATCTTTGGGAGAAACGGCAACAAAACTACATCTGGCAAGAAACCTAATTAAGATTTTACATTAAAACATGTTTGAGTCAAAAGAGTAGTCTTCATCTGATATGCCATTTTAAAAATATAATTGATTTATCACGAAACAGCACGCTTTTAAACACAATGACCACATACGTGGACTATTGGGTTCATTTTTCTTAAAATATCCTATATCACTGTGCATTATCACATTGAGAATCAATGGATGCATCCACAAACTGGAAAATGATGCTTTCAGAAGCTGTATACAGGTTTAGGATGAAAATAAGGTGCATTTCAAACTGTAACCCAGCACACTTGAGGTTAAGTAATTCCCTAATTAGGGAGCAAGGGAGCATCCTATAGCTTTCCTATTCAGCCATGTGCATTCACTCCTAAAATCTGGTCAGAGGTTCAGTTTCAGGCTGCAGATGATGTTTGGACCACTCAACATGTTTGGCAGACATGAGACAATGGTAATTAGTACATAGATTCAGAATTAATAATGTATCATTTTATTTTAACATGGTTGGCCATTACTTTGAATCAGAATTAATTATGCTAATTTCTGATGTCTGTAACGTCTCAAAATCATGAATAACCAACACTCCTGGAAGCATAATAAACAATCTGATTTTAAAAATCTGACTTTCTAACGCTTGGTATTATTTAAAATTTCACAAAGTCCCACTGTCCGCAAATGTGGACATCAATTTTTAGGAAAACTATTTGGTCTAAAAAAAATTATGTTGATTAATTTTCACTCGTTCCTCCTTTTCTTTAAAAAAAAAAACACAAATCGAGGTTAGAGTGAGGCACTTACGATGGAAGTGAATGACGGCAATTTTAAGAAATTTGAAGCTTATAATTTTATAAAAGCACTTACATTAAAACTCATGTATTATCTGAGCTCTTAGGTTGTTTAAATCGTCGTTTACCAGGATTACAGGGTTACGTCATCATGGCAGCGAAGTTGTAAATATGGATATAACTTTACACATAAAAGGTTAGTAAACGATTTTATCACACTAAATTCATGTTAACACACATATTGTTTAGAACTTGTGGTTATACTTTATGCTTGACTGTAACCCAGATTTTTGCTTTTTTAAAGAAAAGGAGGAATGAGTCAAAATTAATTTTTTGTGATAACATTATACCACAAATGCTGTCGATTATGCTTAACTTGTACTGAACCTGGAATATTTCGTAACTCGCTTTTAGCGCCACAAAGTTGACATTTTACCTTGGAACTGCCACGATACGTCTAATGAACCATGTAATGTCATTTTGCAAAAATGTCACCACAGTCACATAATATTTATGAGATCAGTCTGAAACAAACAGACTTTTTGTTTCCCGCAAAATTACCCGCAAGTTTCCCGCAAAATTACAATTCTTTCATTATTTAGTTATTTATAATTACTGTATTTATAGCAGAATGTGCATACTCTTTTCCAAACAATAACAGTGAATGGTGACTAAGATTTTCAGTGAATAAATATATTTCAATCAGTCTAATCACACAAAGCTATCATACACCGATCAGCCACAACATTAAAACCACCTGCCTAATATTGTGTAGGTCCCCCTCGTGCCACCAAAAGAGCGCCACATCTCAGAATAGCATTCTGAGATTATATACTTCTCACCACAATTGTACAGAGCGGTTATCTGAGTTACCGTAGACTTTATCAGTTCCAGAACAGTTACAGAAATACTCAAACCAGCCCATCTGGCACCAACAATCATGCCACGGTTCAAATCACTGAGATCACATTTTTTCCCCATACTGATGGTTGATGTGAACATTAACTCTAGCTCCTGACCCGTATCTGCATGATTTTATGCACTGCTGCCACACGATTGGCTGATTAGATAATCACATGGATAATTGTTGGTGCCAGATGGGCTGGTTTGAGTATTTCCGTAACTGCTGATCTCCTGGGATTTTCACACACAACAGTCTCTAGAATTTACTCAGAATGGTGGCAAAAACAAAAAACATTCAGTGAGCGGCAGTTCTGCGGACAGAAATGCCTTGTTGATGAGAGAGGTCAACAGAGAATGGCCAGGCTGGTCTGAGCTGACAAAGTCTATGGTAACTCAGATAACCACTCTGTAAAATTGTGGTAATAAGTATAGCATCTCAGTATGCTATTCTGAGATGCGGGTTGGCGCTGTTTTGGTGGCACGAGGGGGACCTACACAATATTAGGAAGGTGGTTTTCAGGTATGTCTTCAGAAGACTCAAAATAAAGGTCTAGTGCAAAAGTTGTGTGGACTACTTCTACTATGTTTTTAAGTTCTTTCTGGTCCCCCTTCTACTTTCATTGTATGGAAAAGAGCAGCGTGAACATTATACTAAACATCTTCTTTGGCCTTCCATGAAAGAAATAAACTAATACAGGTTTGGTACTATTTGAGGGTGAGTAAATGATGACATAATTTTCATTTATGGTTGAACTATCCCTTTAAAAGTCTATAAACCACTAATCTATATGTCACCAAAATATGTGGAGTGTGTATCGAGCTAAATATCTAAAATAAAAAATGACAAGGAGAACTCCTCTCAGTACCGCTAGCAAGGATTTCAGATGCATCTATAATGCATTAGATGTCATAAAAAATTAATCCCTCACTTCATTGAGTCAAATGTAATTTGAGGTGTTGGCAGAAACGTTGCTTACCTTCAGCAGGGGCATTTAGGCTTTGCTGACTTCTTGATATGGATGTGGAGGACCGGCTGATTTTGCGATGACGGTGTGTTGATCTGGCATTATAAGCAGTGGAATGTGAATCCTTGAGGTGTTTTGCAGGTAGCTGAGTGCAGACAGGAAGAGCATCACTGCCAGGAGGGTTTAGATCATCCTGGAATGGCTTTTGCGGATCTACTGGGACTTCTTTGATATGCGCAGCTAAATCTATGAAAAGGAGAAAAATACACATGTAGTTATGGGTGTTAGCTTAAAGAGTGAAAGATAATGATGACAACGGTTTCTTGATTTACCAAATGCCAGTGGTCTCGATGTGCCAAGAGGGGGAATAAGACAGGAGTGCTCCTTCCCAGAAATATCGTTGGTTGAAGACAGTTCAGTCTCCTTTAGACATGTTCTACTAGATTCCAAGTCTTTTTCGTCAAATGACTCTATAAAATAAAGCAATCATAGTATTATTACTTTTTATTTTCCTCGATACAAAAAAGAACAGAAAAGGCTTACCAGTTTGTTGCAAAGTTGATGTATTAAGAGTGCAATACATTTGTGGGTCATCTTCATGAAAACTTGACTTTGATCCTTTTGGTGACAGGCCACCATATTTATCCTCACAGTCACAATCCATCTTCCCAAACTCCCTTTCGACCTCACAGTATTCTCTACAACAAGATTGAATAAGTGTAAAGATGTAGAGTGAGAACGCCAGACCATTTGAACTCCTAACCATGTCATTAAATATTCAAACACAGGAAGCAAAGAGAATAGATGTGTCATATAGTCTCTGCCATATTTTAAATACTAATGGTAAAATACTGTATAGGGAGAAAACGGATTGAACACTTGACATGTTGATATATGACAGAACTATGAGTTAATTTATCTTTATCATTTATCTTTACTAATGGATGTGTTCATTATAAATATGTTATTGTATACGCACAAAGTATATGCAAAGTATTATATAAGCAAAAAATTAAAATTAAAATACAAAGCATAGCATAAAAAGTACTGATGAAGCAATAAGTGGCAGAGTCATTAATCTTTTATTAATCTCATTCCATTTGGCAAACAGATTGTGTTGGACAGACATAAGAGGCGCACAAGATGTAAAGAGGGCAACCTATTAGTCCAGTGTTTGCTTACCTTGAGTGTGAGAGATGCCAGGATAACTTCTTACCAAACAGCTCTCAAAATCCTGTTTTCTTTTTTTTTTTTTTTTTTTTTTTGTTTTTTTGGCCAAAATAATTAAACAAATAAATAACAGTTTGTGCTTATAGGATCTTAATTGACAGATAATAATTCTAAATTATTTAAATAGTATTAAAAACTAAATTAAATGTAAATACAACGATTATTTATGTAGCCTATTGAGCATAGGCTAATTTTCTCATAACAAAGAATTTAACATCACGACCTCACAATATAGGAAAGAGTGAATATGTTATTTTATTTTTTATTTCACCAAAGATAATTTGGAATATCTCATAAAGAACACAACTGACTGTGTCGTCATTATGTAAAAATATTAAACTTATAGGAGTTTCCTTTTATAGATATCAGTAGGTTATTAGTGATATAACAGTAATCGTAAACAAAATTGCGCTGTTTAAAGTCTAATAGACACATCTATTTCTACTTATAAAATTCCCAGCATGGATAGTTTATGTCATAGCATGGACAAAAATAAAATAAAATCTATCCTATTATTGTCTTTGATAAGTCAATCTTATGAAAATTCACTAACCTTTACTACCACATCCAACCCATCGTCCGTCAGCTCCCAGATTAACGATCTCGTGTGCTCTAGGTGCTCACAGTGTTGATAAGATGCACATGTACCATATCCCCCCACCCCCCACCGTTCATTTATTTACAATAAATAAAAATAAATTTAAAACATCCTAATAATAATGGGGTAATTATTTTATTAATATTAAGTATTAGTGCTATTTTGTATTATTATTGTCGTCGTTATTATTATTATTGTTATTAAAGTGAAACATTTATTATTATTAATTCTTCAGCTTCATCATATCACTATAAAAATTACGTTTGCGTAAAAGACCACAAAGATTTAAAGGAATATTACAGGTTCAATACAAGTTAAACTCAATCGACAGCATTTTAATGTTGCTTACCAAAAAAATAAAAAATAATAATAATAATATATATACATTTTTAACGTGTCTGTCTTTTTATTTTATTATTTTTATTATTTTTTTTTTTTAAATCCCCTTTTCTTCCAATTTGGAATGCCCAATTCCCACTACTTAGTAGGTCCTCGTGGTGGGGCGGTTACTCACCTCAATCCAGTTGTCTCCACTTCTGAGACAGTCAGTCCATGCATTGTATCACATGGCTCGTTGTGCATGACACCGTGGAGACTCACAGCATGTGGAGGCTCATGCTGCTCTCCGCGATCCACGCACAACTTACCACGCCACACTGAGAGTGAGAACCACTAATCGCGACCATGAGGAGGTTACCCCATGTGACTCTACCCTCCCTAGCAACCGGGCCAATTTGGTTGCTTAGGAGACCTGGCTGGAGTCACTCAACACGCCTTAGATTCGAACTTGCAACTCCAGGGATGGTAGTGTCCATCCTTTTCTTAAAAAAAACAGAAATGGAGGTTACAGTGAGGCACTTACAATGGAAGTGAATGGGGCCAATTTTTTTTAGGGTTTAAAGGAATATTCCGGGTTCAATACAAGTTAAGCTCAATCGACAGCATTTGTGGGATAATGTTTATTATAAATATATATATGTATATATATATATATATATATATATATATATATATATATATATATATATATATATATTTTTTTTTTTTTTTTTTTTTTTGTTTTTTTTTACTTGTCCCTCTTTTTTTTTTTTTTTTTTTGTAAATCGAAGTTTCAGTGAGGCCCTTACAATGGAAGAGACCATGGCCAATTTTTGGAGGGTTTAAAGGCGGAAATGTGAAGCTTATAATTTTATAAAAACACGCATTCATTTTTCTGTTAAAAATCATGCATTATTTGAGCTTTAAAGTTGTTTAAATCATAATTTTTACAGTCAATTTAGGGTTTTAGGATTTGTTTACATTACATCGTCATGGCAACGAAGTTGTAAAATTTGCCAAAACTTTACACAGAAAAGGTTAGCAAGCGGTTTAATCACACTAAAATCATGTTACCATACATACTGTTTAAGTCTTGAGGCTATACTTTTGAAACAGTGAGTATTTTAATGTTTACGGACTGGCCCATTCACTTCCATTGTAAGTGCCTTGCTGGAACCTTGATTTTTGCTTTTTTTTTTTAAGAAAAGGAGGAACGAGTCGAAATACATTTTTGTGATAATCAACATTATGCTGCAAATGATGTCGACTGAACTTAATTTGTATTAAACCCGGAATATTCCTTTAAACACCTTTTCCTGGATAGGACTTTTATTATGAAAAATAAAAAACCCACTAGCCCAAACAATCGAAGTGACGCTGTTAGCTAGTGACCATTCTGTTTATAATATCGCTTCAGTGCCTTGTTTATATTTACTGTTATAAAGATCGGGCGAATCACAACAATACTTTTTTAATAGTGAGATATTTGTGTAATTAATCCTCATTCAGACTCATTGATCGGATCTTTTACCAGGCGGTGAGCAGCGATGGTAAGTTTTCTTTAATGATTTGGTAGCATATTAGCTCCGGCTTCATTACTCAAGTCAATCTCTAAAATCCAAACAGTGTAAATTAAACAACGAGTGCTTTTAAGCTACGGATTATGTTTTAGAATAGTACTATATTTTGAAAGTGAACAGTTAATCCGCTCTCCTGCTATCTAGCATGCTATCATACTACTATGCCTTGTAACCCACTGATATCGAACTGTTCCTAAAACATGTATATGTGCATATATTTAAAAAGAGATATTTGCTCTTTGGCATATTTAATAAACTAGCTAATTAGTGCTGTCTATCTTGGGCTGTGAAATGACATACAAACGTTGTCTGAGGATCAAGATAAACTTTTGATGTTGAAATGCCTATTGAATGTGTTTAAGTTCAGGTATTTGTACACACTTTTCCATTGTTTAGATGACTGGTGTGTCAAAATTGTAATTGCATTTTTACAGGACAGTGAGATGTCTGATATGGATCTGACTCCAGCTGTGGATAACACCATAGTGGATGGAGAGAATGCTCCTCTGTACTGCATTTGTCGAAAGCCAGACATAAATTGCTTCATGATGTAAGACTAATCTCTGTAACCGGTTCCACCAATGCTTTTCCTTCCAATGGCAATGAACCCATAAGATAATTTAAGAAGTAAATGGAACAATGTCTCCAAACGGAGAGGTTAATTTGGGTCCATTTGTTTTTCTCCATAGTGGTTGTGATAAGTGCAATGAGTGGTTCCATGGTCACTGTATAAATGTGACCGAGAAGATGGCCAAAGCTATCAGGGAGTGGTACTGCCAACAATGTCAGGGTAAGTGACAAATTGTTTTTTTCCCTTCTCTTTGTTGCTGTTGTTTGATTACTGAATTACATTGTTGTTATACAAATGCACATTTAGAATATGTGCTAATTCATATGCTCTTAATCTATTCTCCATCTCTTAGATATGGATCCATCTCTTGAAATACGGTATCGAAAAAAGAACCGTGAGAAAGAGGTTGAGCCAGAGAGAGCTGAAAAACGATCCAGCACTCCAGAGTATAAGATCGATAGGCGCCGTGGGTCCAAAGTCAGTGTATCTTCAGTTAACGTAAAGAAAAGTCAAAAACTCCTCTGCTGCATATCAGTCTTCATTATAACTATATGTAATATGTAGGAATTAGAATGACACATATTTCAGTGTTTTTACTAGGGATGTGCCAGGGTGGTCGACTAATTGACAAGTAAGCTAACAACTGACTAGTCGATTAGTGGGGTCAATTACTAACATTAATACTTTTAGTGGTGGTGGTTTTAATGGGAGATGCAATTCGAGAGCGTTTTTGCATGATGATAGCTTGCTGCGCTTAACACCCTGTCTACACCGGGCACGTCCATTGACGCTATGCACCACATTGGCTTGAGGCTGTCTACACTGGACATGCGATTACTCTAAACCACTTATTTGTGTTGTTGGCAGTAGCTCAGTGGTGGATCTAGGGGAGGGGCCACAGGGGCAATGGCCCTAGCTGAAATCTGATTGGCCCCTTCAGTGCCCCTGTCCTGGAAAAGCATTTGTCAAAAAAAAAAAAAAAAAGCTTATTTGCATTCTGCCGTCACTAGCGCGAAGCCCGAATGTTCTAGCAACATCATGTCTGCAGGTACATCATACTGTTTTGACAGAAACATTTGTGTGAATTACAGTAGATCTTGCGCCAGAAGCGCTATGTTAAAGTTCAACTTACACGTCTCGAAATACGTACGTCTCGAGACCCCTGTGTATTGTAGCTGGGAAACCCAGCTATAGACAGACACACAAACACAAATTCTGTTCAAGTAAATCTGACTGAATCCAGACAATATAAGAAGGTTATTTTCTGCAAATTGTGGTTTGGTTTCTGTCCTATGTTAATTATGCCTTTTAAATGTAAACGTGCAAAATAGACATACTGTCGGTTAAAGCTAGGGTGTGCAATCTTTTCCAGAAACATTTTTTGTTATACTGGTTGAAAGTGTCTTCACATCCTGATAGCAATCAATAATTAAAGTGGTCTAAATGTAAAAAAAAAACAAAAAAATATCTTCTGTGGAAGGGACAGGACTAAAAAAATGATCGACCAATCATTGCATTAGGTCCAAATGTAATGATAGGATGTCCTTCCTGTCTGTCAATCTATATTTGCATACCACCGTGCAACTTGTTCGTGCAGACAATCACTCGTCATCAGCGCAGGTTCCTTGACGCTGTGCAGAGCGAGCACGAGAATGGAAGGTGAACCGCAGCTACCTTATGTTCCTCCTGAACCACCAGTAAAAGGAAACAAGAAAAGAAAGTCCATGTTAGAAACTTCTACAATGAAAAACGTCTGGATCAAGAGCGTGCTAAAAGCAGAATTAACTCTGCTCTGTGTGTGTGTGTGTCTGTTCATGTGTGATAGAGGAGGCGTGGCTTTGGAGACACCTCTGAAGCAAGGGCGGGCTCTATGCTTTCAAAGCTAGCTTGCTAACTGCTAGCCTCTCTGGATTACACACCCTAGCTTTAAATTGGAATTAGTCCGCAATGCCTTACTCCATTTTATAATGCATGGCCGTTATCACAGGAGAAACTCCATGTAGGTTCTTTTACTGTACAGAACCGCAGGTCTGTTATGCTGTCAGTCTGCGTGAACCGTCGGCAGCTCACTAACCAATAAAGTGATTTGATTTGATTTTGATAACCCGCAGACGCAGAATAATACAGGCTTTACTGATGAAGTAGCCAATGTCTGTCAGCTGGAATAATTTTTAATTTTTTACAATATAGATATCTGCGTTGGGTAACTGATAGCTTAAAAGGGATAGTTCACCCAAAAATGAAAATTCTCTCATAATTTACTCTCCCTCATGCCATCCCAGATGTGTAAGTCAAGTCATTTTTATTTGTATAGCGCTTTTCACAACACACATCGTCTCAAAGCAGCTTTACAGAAAATCATGCATTAACAGAAAATTAAACTGTAATATCTATAAAGTCTTAGAGTCATCATTGTGTAGTTTGATTAGATATGATTGTAAATTTTGTATAAAGATAAATAATAATTGTATTAAGAAACCTAGTGACCAAGCCGAAGGCGACTGTGGCAAGGAACATAAAACTCCATAAGATGTTGGTTAATGGAGAAAAATAACCTTGGGATAAACCAGGCTCACTGTGGAGGCCAGATCCCCTCTGGGTAACAGCATGAACATAATGCTAATACTACTTACAGTTGTGCTCAAAGGTTTGCATACCCTTGGAGAATTGGTAATATATGTACCATTTTTAAAGAACACATGAGTGAGCAGGCAAAACACATTTCTTTTATTTCTTATGGGATTCATATTCAACTGTAGGTTATAACAGAATGGCACAATCATAAAACAAAACATGGCAACAAAGAAAAAATGAAATGACCCCTGTTCAAAAGTCTGCATACCCTTAGTTCTTAATTCTGTGTATTGCCCCCTTTAGCATCAATGACAGCGTGCAGTCTTTTGTAATAGTTGTCTATGAGGCCCCAAATTCTTGCAGGTGGTATAGCTGCCCATTCGTCTTGGCAAAATGCCTCCAGGTCATGCAAAGTCTTTGGTTGTCTTGCATGAACTGCACGTTTGAGATCTCCCCAGAGTGGCTCAATGATATTAAGGTCAGGAGACTGTGATGGCCACTCCAGAACCTTCACCTTTTTCTGCTGTAACCACTGGAGGGTCAACTTGTCCTTGTGCTTAGGGTCATTGTCGTGCTGGAAAGTCCAAGAGCGTCCCATGCGCAGCTTTCGTGCAGAAGAATGCAAATTGTCTGCCAGTATTTTCTGATAATATGCTGCATTCATCTTGCCATCAATTTTCACAAGATTCCCCGTGCCTTTAGAGCTCACACACCCCCAAAACATCAGTGAGCCACCACCATGCTTCACAGTGGGGATGGTATTCTTTTCACTATAGGCCTTGTTGACCCCTCTCCAAACATAGCACTTATGGTTGTGACCATAAAGCTCTATTTTGGTCTCGTCACTCCAAATTACAGTGTACCAGAAGCTGTGAGGCTTGTCAAGGTGTTGTCGGGCATACTGTAACCGGGCTTTTTTGTGGCATTGGCGCAGTAAAGGCTTCTTTCTGGCAACTCGACCATGCAGCTCATTTTTGTTCAAGTATCGTCGTATTGTGCTCCTTGAAACAACCACACTGTCTTTCTCCAGAGCAGTCTGTATTTCTTCTGAGGTTACCTGTGGGTTTTTCTTTGTATCCCGAACAATTCTTCTGGCAGTTATGGCTGAAATCTTTCTTGGTCTACCTGACCTTGGCTTGGTATCAAGAGATCCCTGAATTTTCCCGAATAAGTGATTGAACAGTACTGACTGGCATTTTCAAGGCTTTGGATATCTTTTTATATCCTTTTCCATCTTTATAAAGTTCCATTACGTTGTTACGCAGGTCATTTGACAGTTTTTTCTGCTCCCCATGGCTCAGTATCTAGCCTGCTCAGTGCATCCACGGGAGAGCTAACAAACTCATTGACTATTTATACACAGACACTAATTGCAATTTAAAAAGCCACAGGTGTGGGAAATTAACCTTTAATTACCATTTAAACCAATGTGTCTGTAACAAGGCCAAACATTCAAGGGTATGTCAACTTTTGATCAGGGCCATTTGGGTGATTTCTGTTATCATTATGATTTAAAAAGGAGCCAAACAACTATGTGATAATAAATGGCTTCATATGATCACTGTCCTTAAATAAAAGACAGTTTTTTTGCATGATCAGTCATATTTTCAAAATCAATGCCAAATTTCACATTTTCTGCCAGGGTATGCAAACTTTTGAGCACAACTGTATTTATGTGCAGTGCAAGTCATGGTTTAAAATGAGTAAACTAAGTAAGTGTTAAGGGCCAGTGTTTAAAAGATTTTGTAAGAACTGTAAGATTAATGACTAATGTCTTTGAAGTTCATCCTGGATTAACTGATGCATTGTCCTTTGTTTGTTGGCTGATGAAGGCTTTTGTTGGCAATTCATTGATAGTCTGTGTATTCCATTTCAAGAGTGTAGTCCATCATTAGACCAACGTGATGCTGGCAGAGATCAATGAGGTGAATCGCAGTTCAACTGGCCGGTCATTTCGGGGAGGTCTGTCTTAAGTACAAGGTTCAGGCAATGGCATATGGAGTGTCCCATGTCTTATGGTTGGAGTTGTCATCAGTCCATCATAATAGACTGTAGTGATATCTGGCTGGCATCGGCTGCATTTAGTCATCATCACTCAGTGACACGTAGCAGTGAAATCCGACACCAAGCAGGAACGGAGCTGGATCTGGCTGGTTCTGGTGACCTTGGGATAGAAATCCCGAGGTTGAGACAGGGATACAAATAGAATAATATTAGTGTAGATGTCATTCAGTTTTTGCAAAGTTATAGATCATGAGTGTTTCTGGTTCCGGCAGGCCTAACTAAACCAGCCTAATTGTGAGTTGATGGATAAATTAGTTGTATACCTGGCTAAATAGATGAGTCTTTAGTCTAGACTTAAACTCACTGAGTGTGTCTGCATCCCGAACAGTGTTAGGCAGACTATTCCATAGTTTAGGAGCAAAATAGGAAAAGGATCTACCTCCTTTTATGGATTTTGATATTCTAGGAACTATTAACTGGCTAGAATTTTGCGATCGTAATGAACGTGATGAAATAAAGCGTGGTAGAAGGTCACTTAAGTACTGCGGAGCTAGACCATTCAAAGCTTTGTATGTAGTTAACAAAATTTTTAAATATTAAATTTATCAGGTAGCCAATGTAGCGACGATAAAATGTTGCTAATGTTATCATATTTCTTGGTTCTAGTCAGCACTCTGGCTGCTGCAACTTGAACCAATTGAAGTTTATTTATTGAACTTGCTGGACATCCTCCCAGTAATGCATTACAATAGTCTAGTCTTGAGGTCATGAATGCATGAATTAGCTTTTCGGCATCAGCAACAGAGAGCATGTGTCGTAACTTAGCAATATTTCTGAGATGGAAGAATGCTGTTCTACAAACATTGGAAATTTGATTTTCAAAGGACAAATTGGTATCAAATATAACACCCAAGTTCTTCAATGTAGAAGATGATGAAACAGTACATCCATCGAGAGTCAAATATTTTAGCTCCTTATTTTAGAGGTTTTTGGTCCAATAGTTAGTACCTCTGTTTTGGTGGAATTGAGTAGAAGGACATTTCTGGCCATCCAATCTTTGATTTCATTGATACACTCTGCTAATTTGGAGAATTGTGAAATTTCGTCGGGTTTCGAAGAAATATAAAGTTGGGTATTATCGGCATAACAGTGGAAACTTATTCCAAGATTCCTGATAATATCTCCCGGGGAAGCATATATAAGGAGAAAAGTAGAGCCCCTAAAATTGATCCCTGTGGCACTCCATACTTTTGTTTGATTTAACAATTCCTTGTTAACATAGACAAAGTGGTAGCGGTCTGCTAAATAGGACCTAAACCATGCTAATGCAAGTCCACAAATGCCAACATAATTCTCCAGCCTATCCAAGAGAATTTCATGATCTATGGTGTCGAAGGCAGCACTAAGATCTAAAAGCACTAGAAGAGAAATGCAGCCACGATCAGATGATAGGAGCAAGTCATTTGTTACTCTGATAAGTGCAGTCTCTGTACTGTGGTGGGGCCTAAATCCTGACTGAAATTGTTCATATATACTATTTATATGTAGAAATGAACATAGTTGGGAGGACACTACCTTTTCTAGTATTTTCGACATAAACGGGAGATTTGAAATCAGTCTATAATTAGCCAATTCTCCAGGATCAAGCTGTGGCTTTTTAATAAGCGGTTTGATAACTGCCATTTTAAAGTTTATTGGGATATGTCCTAAGGATAGCGAGGGGTTAATGATATTAAGAAGAGGTTCTGAGATTACAGGGAATATCTCTTTTAAGAGCTTAGTTGGTGTGGGATCTAACATGTTGTGGCTTTTGATGTTTTGATAAGTTTTGACCTAGGATTGAAGTTGCTTGTGAGGGAAATTATGAGACACTGTTTTCTGAGGTACTGTGACAGACGTTTGCATAATTCAGATTTTATTTCAGATTATTTCAATTTTATCAGTAAAGAAATTCATGAAGTCATTACTATTGTGCTGCGACAGAATATCTGGTTGAGTTGAGGATTTATTCCTAACCAATTTAGCCACAGTAATGAATAAACACCTTGGATTGTTGTGGTTATTTTCTATAAATTTGTTAACATATGCTGACCTGGCAGCTTTTAGTGCCTATCTGTAGCTACAGACACTATCCTTCCATGCACCGCAAAATACCTCTAATTTAGTGTTCTTCCACTTGCGCTCCATTTTCCGAGCTGTGTTCTTGAGAGTATGAGTGTGATCGTTGTTCCGTTGTTCTTTAATCGAAGGCACGACACTATCAAGAGTGCTAGAGAAGACTGTATTTATATTTTCTGTTATTACAGACCTTCAGACGAGGCTCATGTTTTTAAAAATAACCTGGGGGAGTAGATAATATTCATCCGTTTTAAGCCAGGTTTCAGTCAAACAGAGCACATCCAAACTATGATCTGTAATAATTTCATTTACAATTAGTGCTTTGGTTGAAAGAGATCTATTGTTTAGTAGCCCCACCTTTTATATGATGTTTTTATTCAATTTTATTGATATTTTCAAGTATTACCTTAATCAAATTTTTTCTAAATTATTTAGTGACAGTTTTGTGTTTGGTAGTTCAGGGAACAGACACAGTCTCTATATGATATCTAGGTGTGTGTTGTAGTTTATGCGACCTGTGTGACGTCTCAAGGCAGCTAGCAGACGTTTGGATTTGCCAGTTTGTCTGCTTCCTGACCTGGGTCCCATTTAGTCAAATACTATCGCTATTAAGATTATGAGCCAAATTACTAGAGTGAGCGGCACCTTCCCTGGAGGGATGGAATCCGTCACTCTTTAGCAGGTCAGGTCTACCCCGAAAACTCTTCCAACTGTCCATAAATCCTATGCTATTCTCTGGACACCACTCAGACATCCAGCCATTTGGTGATGCTAATCTACTATAAACCTCATCACCATGACGAGCAGGGAGGGGGCCAGAGCAAATTACAGTGTCTGACATCACACACCTCTTTAACATTATCTTTAATGATCTCTGACTGGTAAATCCAGAAGGTTTTATTTTTTTTAATTTTTTTTTTTATCCCCTTTTCTCCCAATTTAGAATGCCCAATTCCCACTACTTAGTAGGTCCTCATGGTGGTGTGGTTACTCACCTTAATCCTGGTGGATGAGGACAAGTCTCAATTGCCTCCGCTTCTGAGACAGTCAATCTGCACATCTTATCATGTGGCTTGATGTGCATGACACTGCAGAGACTCACATCATGTGGAGGCACATGCTATTTTCTGCGATCCACGCACAACTTACCACATGCCCCACTGAGAGCGAGAACCTCTAATCGCGACCGCGAGGAGGTTACCCCATGTGACTCTACCCTCCCTAGCAACTGGGCCAATTTGGTTGCTTAGGAGACCTGGCTGGAGTCACTCAGCATGCCCTGGATTCGAACTCGCAACTCCAGGGGTGGTAGTCAGCGTCAATACTCATTGAGCTACCCAGGCCCCAAAGCCAGACATAGTTAGTGTCGACATGAATAACAGTTTTAGAAAATCTACATTTAGCATTTGACAGCACTTGTGAATTTGATCTGATGTCAGACGCCCAAGCCCCCGAAATGCATTTAACAATAGTGGCTGGAGTCTCTATTTCCACGTTTCTTACAATAGAATCTCCTATAACCAGAGTGCTTTCAACATGATTTTCAGTGGGTGCATCACTGAGTGGGGAGAATCGATTGGAAACCCTAACAGGAACAGGAGAGTGGTGTCGCTTTGCTGAGCGAGTATGTTGCCGAGATGTCATCCAAACGCCCTGCTGCGGGGGCTCTACAGCGAGAACCATAGTGTGTGTGTTGCTCGCTGTACTATCCTCATTTGAAACAGTATCTACCGGCTTCCCTTTCTCACTGACCTCCACTAGCGTTCGGATGCGTGTCTCTAACTCATTAATCTTCTCCTTCAGCCTGACTAATTCCTTACATTTATCACATGTAAATTCCTCACTGCTGACGGAAGAAGCTATGGTAAACATGTGGCATGTAATGCAGGAAGCAATAACATGAGTGGATGCCGTGACTTACCTCAATTGTTTGTTGTTGTCGTTGTAATGATTGTTCTTGAGCAGCGAGATCAATGTGAATCCCTCACGCAATTGTTTGTTGTTATGGTTGTTCTTGATAAGCGGTGCTTTGAGATCGATGCAATAATCCGTGCAACACAGAGGAGAAAACGGGTGCACACGGTAAAATGCACGCAGTTGAATCACGAAGAGAATAGTGTAGGGGGAAAAAAACTAATAATAGGGTTCAAAACAGTGTTACTATAATACAGTGAGAGAGACACTCTATTAGCATAACACAAATATATATAAATAAATAAATAATTTCCAACATTCTTTTGAATGTCCATGTACTAAAATTAAATATTTGATGCCATGAGTGTACCTTCATTTACTATTACTATTATTTTGAATGGCCATGGAAAATGAAGCAGTGTGTTAACAATTTTACTTGGTTGCAAAAAGTAGTCCGTTAATTTACCTGATGAACTTTCACCTTTTGCTGACCCTTTATGCTTCGCAGAGCTAATGTGTGCTTCTAAATCACTTGCACCTTTATTAGCAACTGACACATAAGTGCCAGCTTTACATGTCATACATTCTGCTTCCCACGGATCTCAAACTGGACAAAAGCATGGGAATTGTTTGTGCAAATCTTCTGTAAATTTGCACTTTCGTTTGGACATTGTTTCCACTCAGCTGTCATTTGCTGCTACTGTCAAGCAACTGTTTGATGCCAAACACAACAGCGCTTTGCGCGTTCATGGAGAGATTGACAGACAGGAATTTGGCCAATAGTTGCTGCAAGCGTCATACAATCGACCAATTGGTGTGCAAGAAGGTGGTACTTACAAAGAGGGGTTAAAGCAATGCAAATATGCTTGCACACACAATGAAGTATTAGACCAGATGCACATCATAATGCAACTAAAGCCGAATCCCGGACATTTTCGCAAATTTAGAAATCCCGGCCGGACGTGCTTTTAAGGTCTGATAAAGAGGACATGTCCGGGAAAAGGAGAACGTATGGTCACCCTACTGAAAGTGAAAGTGGAGATTTACAGAAAAAAGGACTTAAATATTGAACTGTTTCTCACCCACATCTATCATATCACTTCTGAAGACTTTGATTTAACCACTGGAGTCGTATAGATTACTTTTATGCTGCCTTTATTTTATTTTTGGAGCTACAAAGTTCTTACCACCATTCACTTGAATTGTATGGACCTACAGAGCAGAGACATTCTTCTAAAAATCTTTGTTTGTGTTCAGCAGAAGAAAGAAAGTCATCCACATCTGGGATGGCATGAGGGCAAGTAAATGATAAGGGAATTTTCATTTGCATTTAACTAAACGTGACTGGCACACAGCCTGCCAGTTTCTACTCAGTAAATCTTACGGAATCCACGCAGACAATTTATATTTAGTTTATGTTAGATTTGTTTTTTATATACATTTATATTTAGTTTATATTTTGCAATTTGAGGTTTGGGTTCTGTACCATGTTATGTATTATCATTTGGATGTAAATGTGATCCTCCTCAAGAAAATTTAATTTCATGATAACTATGTTTTCAATTGATATCAAAGAACTGCTCAGAGCATGTAGAAGATACAACAAAATTATTTAATTATTGATAAGTTTGTTTTACATTCCTTGTGTATTATGTCATGTGTTCAGATTTCAAGAGCATAGACTCATGTTGACTTGAGTCAATAGCCTCTCTATTGCCCCCTCCTTTAAAAATTTCTGGATCCGCTCATGGTAGCGCCAGCACGTGCAGCGCAAAATGGAACGTGACACCCGTTTACTGTCGGTGTGACGGACGCGCCACAATGGACGCTTCCAGTGTAGACAGCATCGTTGATTATAATGGGATTCTATTGCTTTTGACGCAGTGCGATGAGCCACCTGTGTCTGGTGTAGCAGGGTGTAACACTGAATTTTTTCATATAAATAATAATAAAAAGACTCCAATTATTCATAAATAATATTGTATATTTACAATCTTAAATCCACATTTTTGTTGTTGTTTTTGTCCTTACTTGTAAGCATATAATTCTGGTTCTGTTCGCTCATCTCCCTCCAAAAAGTCTTCTTCCACTATATGGCAGCAAGTACTAGTTCACGCACCACCCCCATTGTTTCATCGAATATTTCTGCTTGAGTGGACCATTAGCTCAATCTAGGTGTCATTAGAAAGCTGAGATCTTCCCCTTTGCGAGGGGAAAATTTCATCATCCCCATATTGTCATCAGTAGTCAATAACATATATTTCCGATGATTTGTTTATCATTCTTTTCTTGCTGGACCTCATATTTTGTTCTGGACATCTAAGATATAACGTTGGATTATTCAGACAAGCAAGCTCACAGACAAGCAAAAAATGGCTCATTTTGTAGAAAACTGCCTAAAGTAAAAGCAGACAAAGTTTTTAGCAATTTGGGGCTTACAGCAGCAGTGATCGGTGCATAAAAGAGACATTTGTATTTGATGTCTTACAGAAATCATATTTCACTTGTGGTATTAGGGCAATAAAATAAACTGTACAGTCGCATTCCTGAGAATGAGAGCTTTCATTTGATATATGATTGTCTATTTAAGTGCTGTTTGAAAGACACACATTCATATTACTGTTTCTACCACATGACCTCTAGGTGGCGCTGATTTGCGACGTGAAAGTTTTCAGGCCTTATTTTATGTAACATAAATGCAGAAGTGATGGTCATCTATGAAAAGTTCAGATACTAAGATTTCAAACGATACCCATATGCCTGACTTTCACGACATAGCGCCCCCTTTTGGACCCACCGGCGGGTCTGCAGAGTTAAAGAGGTTTTTAGGTTTAGTCTTTTTATGCGCTGTATCAACAATAAATTTCAAGATGATCACTGTCAAATATGAAATTCTCTGCTGTGAGTAATGTTTACCGTATTTGTGAGGTGTTGTGGAGAGAGAAAGTTTTTTGCAGATTCTGTCTGTCATGACTTGAATAAATAGTTGACTTAAAAAAGGTTTATACTGATTGATGTGATTTGTCCTGAAGCGGTTTCATGCCGCTCTGTGTTGAAATCTTTCTTATTTCTTACGTTTCTTACTTTGAAAGTTTTGTGCAATAAGATGTTATAGTTATTTAGTCTATTTATTTGTTGAATATCCGTTAGTCACCATGTTGAATTGCTGCAGTTGGCATCAGTATATCCCTCTAGAAGGCGTCTGATGGGGTCACGTGAACATAACGGAACTCAGTTATACATTATTATCCTTAACACCGACTAGTTGTTCAAACAACTGACCAACTAGTCAATTATGAAAATTGGTAGTTTTTGCACATCCCTAGTTTTTACACCAAGGTGTGTGGAACAAACCAAGATGAGTAATATTACTGTCCTAACTGTTTCCCAGGTGAAACGTTCAGCTCGTATGTGCGGGGAATGCGAACCCTGCACTAGGACAGAGGATTGTGGCCAATGCGACTTCTGTAAAGATATGAAGAAATTTGGTGGCCCAAACAGGATTCGTCAGAAATGTCGTCTAAGGCAGTGTGTCGTCCGTGCTCGGGTGAGTATCGTCATTTATTTAGGTTATGTTTTTATTTATCTTTGCTTTTTAGATGTTGATTTTATTTCGCTTTTTTTGGCAGAAAATGCTACGTGTTCGGGATGAGGAGTTTTCTCTGCGTGAGAGGAAGGACAATATAATGCACAGACGATACTCGGATGATTATGATGAGAATGAGATGGAGCTGTATGAGCACTACAAACACAGAGATGCGGTATTGACTAACTGCTGATGCTCAACCACAACCACTTAGTATATATGTTCATTTTAACTCTTATCAGGTTGTAATTTGAAGAGCAGAGCAAAATCAAAAAACATATTCATTATTCCTCAGCTTTACCATATCACTATAAAAATAAAGTTAGCATAAAAGGCCACAAAGATTTAAATACTTGATTTAAATGCACAAGTTTTCTTTTCCCCAGATAGGACTTTTATTATGAAAATGAATCACTTGCCCAATCAGTTTAAGTGACACTGTTAGCTAGTGACTACAGTAACCATTAGGTTTATAATATCACTTAAATTCCTAGTCTGCTAGGACACATGTGAACATGAGCACCAGTTGGTCAAAAGTCCTTGCAAACATGACTCAGAAAAGTGAAGTTAGTTCTGAGGTTTAGCACCATTTATTTGCAGATGACACTTGCTTTGATATTTTGGTATCTAATGCAAAGACAGTCAGATATTGATTGTGACGTAAGGGACCAAAAGTTTCCATCTACTTTTTTCCATCTAGCTTGTTTGGGATGATACTTTAGTTATTATTGCTCAAAAGTTAACTTTTTCCCTTTTCTTCTGACACTTTTTTTATTTAGTCATGGGGCAGTGAAGATGAGGATGGACCAATTTACATTCCTGTCCCACGGAAGAAAGCTATAAAAGTCAAGCATGTCAAGAGGAGAGACAAGAAATTTGACAAAAAGGTCAAATGAAAGTCACCGACAGTGCTTTATAAATTATAAATAAATGCATTGCACTTGGTGCATTATAAATAAAATACATTGATTGTGCTTGTCTTTTATAGAAAGAGTCTCGTCGCCACAAGCAAAAACAGAAGCACAGAGATCGTTCGAGACACAGCGAGAGGGGAGACGGCAGAGATGGAGGAGACCATCGACAGTGCCTGGGACCAAACTGCATCGAGGCAGCACGTCCAAGCTCAAAATACTGCTCTGAGGACTGTGGCATGAAGTTGGCTGCCAAGTAGGTTATTCTTGCGCATCTTCTGCTGGAGTTGCATGCACAATCTGTTAACATAGAATAGTCATGTTAGGTTACACCAATTTTTCTTTTTTTTTCTTTAAAGGTGCACAAAGTAATTTTTTCCTTATTAAAAAAGTTTAACTCCTTAAGAGTTAAACTGAAACTGAACACTATTAATTTTAAGTGATGCTGCATCCAAGCCGCTAGGTGTCAGTGTAAGTCCAAGATGACACAAAGACAAAAGTTACTGAGTGCACCCTTAATATATGTTTTGAAAAAGTGAACAGACTTGATTGATTTACTGATATGCTGATCTGTGCAGCCGGATCTATGAGATCCTCCCCCAGCGTATACAGCAGTGGCAGCAAAGCCCCTGTATCGCAGAGGAACAGGGCAAAAAACAGCTAGAGCGCATCCGCAGGGAGCAGCAAGCCGCACGTTTGCGCCTAGCCGAGATGGAGCGACGTTTCCACGAATTGGAGGGCATCATTGCCAAGGCCAAGCAACAGGTGGTCCTACAGGATGAGGATGTGAGTATTCACTATTACTTTCTCATGAGGAGAAGTCTTTTGACTTTAATGGAAAAACTGTTTCTTGTCATGTTTATCTGAGTGTCAGTGTTCCCATGGTCATGGAAAACCTGGAAAGATCAGGACATTTTTAAAATTGTTTTCCAGCCCTGGAAAAGTTGTGATAATTGATACAATCTTGAAAGTTATGGAAATTTCTATAATGAACATACATTTTTTGAGTCTAAAATATTTCAATATTGGTCTTGTGTAGGGTAAAACTGACAAACTGTAGTCATGTCTGATCTGTGAACGAATCCTACTTTTAAAGGTCGATTCTTTTCAATGAATCGGTCAAACCAGTTGACAAATCGATCAGAATGCTTATTCATTAAGGTTTTATGTTGTGTGCACATGTGAATAAAATGTTTTAACCCTCTATTTCATGCATTATGAAATCATTTTTAAAAATGTTTGATTTACTTTTTTTTTATATATAAAATTGATCACATTACTAAAATAAAAAAATAGAAAAAATTCTAATTTAATAGAATATTAACAGAATACTTCATTGTTTAGAAATAGTGTTTGATAGCGGAATTCCTGGTTAACAGCATTTAGTTATGTTGCTTGGAGTGACTATACATTTTGTGGATGTCAGAATACTAAAAATGTAAAAACATTTTATAATGAACAATAATGAAAAACTATTTTATTACTCTAAATACTGGTGTAATAGACTTTATCTGCTATATGACACATATGAGATCATGATGACGCCATGGATGGCCACCTCGGTGTGGAGCACTTCTATTGTTTTGTTGTTTTTATTTGTTTGTCCTGTGTTTAGTAATCGTTTTCCAGTCAGTTTTACCAGAGATGAACTGCTGAACATTTTGAATATTCGGACGTTTTGTTTGACATTTTAGTCGGAGGCGCGGCTGTGTTGTTTAAACGCGCTATGAGACGCAGGCAAGGGAGAATTGCAGGCACGCTGGTTAGGCTCCGTCGGCAGGGCTTTCGAACAACGCTGCCGAGCATTCATCTTGCGAATCTCCGCTCTCTTCCTAACAAAACGGATGAACTACATCTCACCCTCACAAACAAGGACTTTTCAACCTCTGCTGCCTTGAGCTTCACAGAAACCTGGCTGAGTGAAGCCATTCCGGACAGTGCGTTACATCTGCCGGGCTTCCAGCTGTTCAGAGCGGAGTTAACGGGGAAAACGAGAGGTGGTGGAACATGCTTTTACATCATTGAAAGTTGGTGTACAATTGTAACAACGTTAGAGAAGATGTGCTGTCCTAATTTGGAAGCGCTCTTTATTAACTGTAAACCTTTCTACTCGCCGCGGGAGTTTTCCTCGTTTATTCTGGTGAGTGTGTATATCGCGCCAAACGCGTGTTTGAATGCCGTGCTGCAACAGCTGGCTGATCAAATCACAGACACAGAACAACAGTACCCGGACTCGGTTATTATTATTCTAGGGGATTTTAACAAAGCAAACCTCACCTGTGAACTGCCCAAATACAAACAGCACATTACATGCCCCACCAGAGACAGGAACATACTGGATCATTGCTACACAACAATAATGGATGCATATCGCTCTGTTCCTAGAGCAGCTTTGGGACTATCTGATCACTGTCTGGTTCATCATCTTCCAACTTTCAGACAGAAATTAAAATCTGCTAAGCCTGTAGTAAGGACTGTAAAGTGATGGACCAATAAAGCAGAGCTGGAACTACAAGCCTGCTTTGACTGCACTGATTGGAGTGTTTTTGAGGCTGCAGCCACAGACCTGGACAAGCTCACAGATACTGTTACATCATATATCAGTTTCTGTGAGGATATGTGCATTCCTACTAGGACTTATTTAACATTTAACAACGACAAACCATGGTTTATAGCGGAACTCAGACAGCTTTGTCAGGCCAAAGAGGATGCTTACAGAGTTGGGGATAAAGTCTTGTACAATCAAGCCAGGAACACACTGAATAAGGGAATCAGAGTGGCTAAAAGAAGATACTCTGAGAAGCTGAAAAACAGGTTTTCAGCTAACGACCCTGCATCAGTGTGGAGTGGCATGAAACAACTTACGAATTACAGGACTCCTACCCCCAACCCTGTGGTGGACCAACAACTAGCTGACGACTTGAATGTGTTCTACTGTAGATTTGAAAGGCCCAATCTCACACCCCACACCCACTCTGACCTTCACTTCACACAAACACCAACACCTCCTGCAACCCCCCTCCTCCCCCATCCTGCTACTCAACCTGCACTTAAGATCGGTGAAGATGATGTGAACTGCGTCTTTTGAAAACAAAGGATAAGGAAAGCACAGGGCCCAGATGACGTTTCAGATCCATCCTGTGCTAACCAGCTGGCCCCCATCTTCACACAGATCTTCAATTGATCACTGGAGCAGTGTGAAGTCCCATGCTGCTTCAAACATTCCACTATCATCCCATCCCAAAGAAACCAAAAATCACAGGACTTAATGACTACAGACCTGCCGCCCTGACGTCTGTGGTCATGAAGTCATTTGAGAGACTGGTGTTGGCCCACCTGAAGGACATCACTGGACCCTTTCTAGATCCCCTTCAATTTGCTTATTGAGCAAACAGGTCTGTGGATGATGCAGTCAATATGGGATTGCATCATATCCTGCAACATATGGACAGACCAGGGACATATGCAAGGATCCTTTTTGTGGACTTCAGTTCGGCTTTCAACACCATCATCCCAGCTATACTCCAGAATAAATTACACCAACTCTCTGTTCCCACATCTATCTGTCAGTGAATTACCAGCTTTCTGACAGACAGGCAGCAGCTTGTGAGACAGGGGAGATTCACTTCCAGCACCTGTACAATCAGCACTGGTGCCCCAGGGTTGTGTGCTCTTCCCCACTACACTTCTCCCTCTACACCAATGACTGCATCGCCAAGGACCCCTCTGTCAAGCTCCTGAAATTTGCAGATGACATCACTGTCATCGGCCTCATCCAAGATGACGATGAGTCTGCATACAGAAGGGAGGTTAAACAACTGGCTGTCTGGTGCAGTCAAAACAACCTTGAGCTGAACATGCTCAAAACGGTGGAAATGATTGTTGACTTTAGGAGGAACCTCCCAACACTGTCCCCCCTCACTATTCTAAACAGCACTGTGGCAGCAGTGGAGTCATTCAGGTTCCTGGGCACTACCATCTCACAGGACCTGAAGTGGGAGACCCACATTGACTCCATTGTGAAAAAGGCCCAGCAGAGGTTGTACTTCCTTCGCCAGTTGAGGAAGTTCAACCTGCCACAGTCGCTGCTGATACAGTTCTACTCAGCGGTCATTGAGTCTGTCCTCTGCACTTCAATAACTGTCTGGTTTGGTTCAGCTATGAAATCAGACATCAGAAGACTACAAAAGGACAGTTCAGACTGCAGAGAGGATTATTGGTTGCCCCCTGCACCCCCTTCAAGAACTATACACTTCCAGAGTGAGGAAAATGGCTGGAAAAATCACTCTGGACCCCACTCACCCTACCCACTAACTTTTTGAACTGTTGCCTTCTGGCCGACGCTTCAGAGCTCTGAGCACCAGAACTGTCAGGCATAGGAACAGTTTTTCCTCCAGGCTATCCATCTCATGAACAGTTAAAACTGCCCCTTTGAGCAATAATTAATGTGCAATACACAGCTTAGTCTTTTTATATAACACATCCTACCTCTTCTGCAATACATTCCCTTGCACTGTACATAACTGATTTGTATTTAGATTTGCACTACGTATGTGTGTGTGTATGTATGTGTGTGTATAATATAATTATTGTCTCCTTGTTTTTTTGTTATTAACATTTATATTGATTCCATTCATAAAAAACCAATAGACACAACATAAAATATGGAATCAGATATATAAATTAAACCCTTCCCCCGAACATCCCCCCCACCCAACACAAACACGCATTACAGTGGTCTCTTACAATTATAGCAAAAAATTTGAAACAAATTTAAAAAACAATACTTCTAAAAAGCAAGAGTGCACATACACATCAAATTAAAAATCAAAAATCGCTCTCCACTGCCCCTCCCCGAGAACCCTCCAAAAAATCAAAATATCCACCCCACTTCCTATTAAACAAATCCCACTTTCCTAACCTTCTGAAGATTACCTCCTCAAATGCCGCAACCTTGCTCATCTTCCCACACCACTCCTGAAACGAGGGTGCCCCAGCCGTCTTCCACCCACTGAGTATTATTCACGTGGCCACCATAACTCCGGCCAGGACCCAACCTCTCAAGTGGCTATCCCCAAAATGTATGACTTCCCCATCACCCAAAATGCAGAGACTGAGGCAAAATGAAAACCTTGTGTCCAACACATCACACACAAATCCCTGAATCTTTAACCAAAATTTCTGTATTTTAACACATCCCCAAAAAACATGGGTTGTGTCCCCGTCTTCTGATTGGCATTGCCAGCAGGTGGGTGTGTCTTTAAGACCAAGTCTATACAATCTAGAGGGGGTCCAATATAATCAATTCAAAATCTTAAATTGCATCAGACGCACCCTCGAATCTCTTGATGTAGACTTGACGTTTTTTAGAATCTTAGCCTCCTCCAATACCAAATTTAAATCTCTCTCTCCCATAATCTCTTGAGAGAAGTTGAAGCTCCATCCACCAGACTCAGAATTAAAAGGGAGTAATACACTGATGCCTCATGACCTTTTCCAAAAGCAGTAATCACCACTTCTAGAGTATCTGCCCTTTTAGGGGGGTGTATACTACTCCCAAAAATAGTACAAAGCAGCTGTAAGTACCTGAAGAACTGAGATCTGGGAATCCTGAAATGTTGGACCAAATTTTCAAAGGATCTCAACATACTACTCTCATATAGGTCACCGAGTGTATTAACACCCCTCTCAATCCACTCCGACCCACAGAAAGGGGACAAATTGTCTCCTTGTTAACATTTCTCCCAGAATTTACCTTAAAGGAATATTCTGAGTTCAATACAAGTTAAGCTCAATTGACAGCATTTGTGGCATAATGTTGATTACCAAAAAACATTTTTTTGTTTCGTCCCTCCTTTTCTTTAAAAATAGCAAAAATCGAGGTTACAGTGAGGCACTTACAAATGGAAGTGAATGGGGCCAATTTTTGGAGTGTTTAAAGGCAGAAATATGAAGATTATAATTTTATAAAAGCACTTTCTATTATTTTTCTGTTAAAACTCGTGTATTATTTGAGCCGTAGAGTTGTTTAAATAGATGTTTACTGGAATTACAGGGTTTATGGCGTTATGTCGTCATGACAAAATTGGATATAACTTTACACAGAAAAGGTTAGTAAGTGATTTTATCACACTAAAACATGTTAACACACATTGTTTGTCTTGTGCCTATACTTTTGAAACAGTGAGTATTTTAATGTTTACAGATAGTGCCTCACTGGAACCCAGATTTTTGCTTTTTTTTTGAAAGAAAAAGTGTAAAAAATGTTGTTGTTGTAATGAACATTATGACACAAATGCTGTTGATTGAGCTTAACTTGTATTGAACCCGGAATATTACTTCAAATGTTAAGTAAATCCTAATAAAGGTAGATAGTTTAAAAATGGATAATGCAAAAAAATAATAATAATAATAATAAATAAATAAACAGCATGACAACTGCAATATTCTCTGTAGTGGCTGGATGGGTAACACCACTGGACAGGTGGTCTGTATTCATTCCACTGTCACAGAGTGTTGCTTCAAGGCAACAAACATGTTTAAGGAATTCCTCATAACATACAAATTATATAGCTCTAAATTTTTTAAAAATGAACTTTACTCACTAAAAAATGTGAATATTTTTTGAATGATGAAAAATCAGTACAAATGGCTTTTCTGAGGGCAGTTCTGCAGGGCAAAAATGTTCAGCCTCCACACAGTTCATCATGCAAAAAAAAAAAAAAAAAAAAGATTAGGGTAACCACCAGGACACATTTTAACCAAGAAAACCTTAGGTTAACCAAGAAAACCTTAATTTTTAACCATTTTATTGGAATTTGATATACATAAAGTGCTTTCAAAGTGAAACCATCAACCTACTGCTTTACTTTACATGAGAACATACAGATGAGATAATGCAATGTCTTTTTGTGAATGCTGTGATTTTGTATGTTGAACCATGCCCCCATTTTTCAATCAGCCCCCTACATTGCAAGTAAATCACTTGCATATGTGACCAAATTACACGCTATTCATCTGTTATTAGCCACTGGCTAGTCAATTCTCAGATTTCACTCGTCAGTGATTGAGTTGTGTTGTGGTGAAGAACTTAAGCACAGTGATCAATTTACTGTATAAAAAGTTGCCGTTTAAGAAGCCTCATATTTTACTGCATGTAAAATGTAACTTAATTGGCTGCAGTGGGTCCTGAGGTGTCGTGGATCACGCTGTAACCATCGCTTTAGTTGAGCCACGATGTTACATTTACTTTGCATTTAACAACGTTGAATCTTATTTTGCTTAAACTTTTTCATGGACTGTTTTCACAACATTCTCTGTTTTACAGCATGGCTAAAGACCAATAATGCGCCTGTTGGACATCTGTTAGAAGGTCAAAGTGTTGCAAAACTCGAGGGCTTGTAGATTTTAATTTGAGAACTTGTACAATAAATATTTCACACATAATATCATGTAAGTCAATACGCTTTATGCAAGTAAAAGTTTCCTTTTGGCTCGTTCCGTGTATTTTGTGTCCAAAGACGAGATCCACACACTCCATTTTCATTTCATGTCTCTTTTAATTTACAGTCTGTTGGTGATCAAAAAATAAAAATGAATTGTAATCATACATTGCATGGATGAGGGAAAATCACCAAGCAATTTCTCTCTCGTTAATGCGCCCTGCGCTAAGTCAACCGTAAACATTTGTTCACAGAGCTGCCAGTTCCCATAAAGGAGTAGTTCACCAAAAAATGAAAATTCTGTCATCATTTACTCACCCTCATGCCATCCCAGATGCGTGTGACTTTCTTTCTTCAGCACAACCCAAATTAAGATTTTTAGAAGAATTTCTTAGCTCCTTTGTTCCATACAATGCAAGTCAATGAAAAAATCACATAGGTCTGCATAAAAGAAATCCATATGACTCCAGTGGTTAAATCCATGTCTTCAGAAACGATTTGATTTGATAGGTGTGGGTGAGAAACAGATCAATTCTTTAGTAAATTTTTACTATAAATTCTCCTCCTGCTCAGTCAATCTACATTTTAACTTTCACATTCTTCTTGAGTTTTTGATGATTCACATTGTTAATGCATACGCCCCCTACTGTGCAGGGAGAAGAATTTCTAGCAAAAATGGACTTAAATATTGGTCTGTTTCTCACCCACACCTATCATATTACATATTAAGATATGGATTGAACTACTGGAGTCTTATGGATTACTTTTATACTGCCTTTGTGCTTTTTGGAGTGTCAAAATTTTGGCACCCATTTATTTGCATTGTATGGACCTACAGAGCTGAAATATTCTTCTAAAAATCTTAATTTGTGTTCTGCAGAAGAAAGTAAGTCATACACATCTGGGATTGCATGAGGGTGAGTAAATGATGAGAGAATTTTCATTTTTGGGTGAACTATTCCTTTAAAGAGACAGTACCATTTTAACGCTTTATACATATAAATGTAAGCTCAATGTACATCGTACAAGTGCACATAAACATGTAACAAAATGTAGTAATGTAGTAAGTGTTATAAATGTGTAAATATAAATGTTTAAAGGGACAATCATAAATTATGAAATGTTAACTTCAACAAAAAAATTTAATATTGAGGAATTTGACAGAGGCTCTTGCAGCATCTATGCAGGCGTTTTTACATGGTACTTTTGAGAAAGTAGCACTTAAATTATTATTTTTATAATACAATTATTAATTATTGTTAAATGAGGAATTCTATCTTCATTATTAGGTTTCAACCTTGTTAATTTTTGCTAAAAATGTGTATGAATTTTTTAAACTGTGACAACAGCTTGAATTATTTCTATAAATGCAATTTCATGACATCATGAATGTGAAATTTGTACTTTTTTAAAAAACTAAATTGTGATTGATAAAAAGTCTCACATGCTATATTGAGTGGAGCCATATACAGTATATGAATACTTTATATATGTGAAGATGGTACCTTCTCAGTTTGCTTTAATCTTTTTCGGTTTTCAGTTGCATTACGCTTACATGTCGTCAAAAGTCTGGCGAGTAAAAACTAAAATATACTAGCCAATGGTGATTATTACTCCAACTTGTTTGTAGAGGGTTGTCAATACTTGTTAGAGATGTTTCAAAGAGGCATGAGTAGTTTGAACAATGCTTTCAAAGATGATCCACCCATCAGCTGTCTGGTTACCATGATAACATATCAGTGCACTCTTGCAGGTGAATGAAACAGACAGCGAGGACACAGACCTTCAGATCTTCTGTGTGTCCTGCAGTCACCCCATCAACCCCAAGGTGGCACTGAGGCACATGGAGAGATGTTATGCCAAGGTGAATTCCTTTGATAGTCTGTGATATATGATCAACACATACACATTGAACATGAGTTGCTGGTTAATCCCATTCTAAATTAATTCAGAACGTATTAACTCTTGGTTTATTATTTTAACAGTATGAAAGTCAGACCTCTTTCGGTTCCATTTTCCCTACAAGAATAGAAGGGTAAGGGGACAAAATTTGTTGAATTATAATACAGTCCTGCAATTATGTTTGGGTCTCCCCTAATTTTGAGTCTCCTATTCATTGACTTTTTTTATCTTTCTTTACTATCAGGGCAACAAGGCTCTTTTGTGATGTATACAACCCGCAGAGCAAAACGTACTGCAAGAGACTTCTGGTCTTGTGCCCAGAGCATTCCAGAGACCCTAAGGTGACAGTTTAGTAACAGTCCCATTGTATTTCCATTAAAACTACACCATCTCTGTATAACATGTTTTCTTCTCTCAGGTCCCACCAGATGAGGTGTGTGGATGTCCACTAGTACGTGATGTGTTTGAGCCAACAGGAGAGTACTGCAGGGTCTCCAAACGCAAGTGTAACAAGCATTACTGCTGGGAGAAGCTCAGGCGAGCAGAGGTGGACCTGGAGCGTGTACGAGTGGTCAGTGATGTTTTGCCTTCAAAACGGTTACATATTTTTATTTTAACATTTTAAGGAAAGAAAAACTTGATTTTAACCTAATTTCCTTCCCACTCCATACAGTGGTACAAGCTGGATGAGTTGTTTGAACAAGAGCGCAATGTGAGGACAGCGATGACCAACAGAGCAGGACTGCTGGCTCTCATGCTCCATCAGACTATCCAGCATGACCCACTGACCACTGACCTCCGCAGCAATAAAGACAGATAGCCATGTGAACAATTAGAGCTCATTGGAAAAACATTTGTTTACATTTGTATACTTTTCATAATATATATTTGTCACTATTTGGACAGTCATTCCTATTAAACATGTTCTTCATGTCTCCTTCAGTCTGCATTGCTTCATTTTACATGTGACAATGAAATTATTGAACTGTAACATATTAGGTTTTCTGTGTTCTGTCTACACATAGTTGTGATTGTTTCAAGTTGCCCCAGGCTGCATTGGTACAATAATTGATAAAATACCTTGTTCTTAAAGGGGTCATGACATGAACAATCAAAATTTCCTTCATCTTTTGACATATAAGAGGTCACTGCACTATACACTTTTACTACAAAACGGCACTGGCTCTCTGACGTTCTTCGTGAACATCGGACTGACCTCAGGGTGGCTGAGAGATGGCAGAAATCTAAAGATCCAGCAGATCTGAGTTAGTATCAGTCTCTACTTGATGCTTTTTCTGATAATGTTAAATCTGCAAAAACTTCCTATTATCATGACAAGCTCAGCAGCACCACAGACACTCGCAGTCTATTTAGGACATTTAACACACTTCTCTGTCCTCCCCCTCCACCGCTTGAAACCTCGCTGACAGCAGATGTCTTCGCCACATGTTTTACTAGTAAGGTTACAGCCATTAGCAATACATTATTAGCACCACACCCTTTCCAACACCCACTGCTTGTATGCACCTCTTCTATCTTTATGCTCTTTCCTCTGACAGACACTGAGGTCTTTAAACTCCTCCTCTCCAACCACCCCACCACCTGCCCCCTTGGTTGTATTCCTTCCCACCTCCTCCAAGCCATCTCTCCATCCATCCTACCTGCACTCACACACATAATTAACACATCTCTACTTACAGGCACTTTTCCCACCACATTTAAGCTGGCTCGAGTAACCCCACAGTTTATAAAACCTGCACTTAACCCCACACAAGTAGAACACTACAGATCAGTGTCTCTTATCCCATTCATGGCGAAAACACTTGAAAGGGTAGTTTTCAATCAGATCTCTGCCTATCTCTCGCAGAACAAGCTTCTGGATGACAATCAGTCAGGCTTCAAAAGTGGACATTTCACTGAGACTGCCCTGCTGTCTGTCGCTGAGTTGCTGAGACAGGCGAGAGCTGGATCCAGATCATCCGTCATGATTCTACTGGACCTTTCTGCAGCCTTTGACACAGTCAACCATCAGATCCTACTGTCCACCCTCTCTTCTCTGGGCATCACAGGAACTGTGCTTGGCTGGTTTAAGTCCTACCTCTCAGGTAGGTCTTTCAAGGTAGCCTGGAGAAGTGAGGTATACAAGTCACATCAGCTACTTTCTGGGGTACCTCAGGGCTCAGTGCTTGGGCCACTTCTCACTGGGACCCATCATTCAAGCATATGGGTTCTTTTACCATTGCTATGCTGATGACACAGCTCTACTTGTCTTTCCAGCCCAACGACACCACGGTGATTGCTTGAATCTCTGCCTTTTTGGCAGACATCTCAGCCTGGATGAAGGAACACCACCTGCAACTTAACCTAGCAAAGACTGAGGTCCTCGTCTTCACAGCCGACCCTGCTGTTGAACACAACATCACTGTACAGCTGGGTTCAACTACAATAACGCCTTCCAAAACAGAAATCTAAGGGTAACCATCGATAACCAACTCAATTTCACAGACATCTCAAAGACGGCACGATCATGTAGATTTACACTCTACAATATCAGGAAAATAAGACCCTTCCTCTCTGAACATGCCACACAACTCATTGTTCAGTCACTTGTCATAACTAGACTGGATTACTGTAATGCTCTCATTGCCCCTGCAAATGATCCAGAATGCAGCAGCACGTCTGGTCTTCAACGAACCAAAGAGAATGCATGTCACACCACTCCTTGTTTCTCTTAACTGGCTGCCGGTTAATGCACGTATCAAATTCAAGCCTCAGCTTATTTTATTGGTAAGCTGGGAGCTTTTAAATTGCTCGGTGCAGAAGATAGCACCAGCAGAGACTATTTAGCCTTGACACGGAGCACTTGTATTAAAATGAATGGGAGAAATTGGAATGCCTAAAATAGTGGATGTAGAAAAGGAAGTCCTTCCTTACAGGTAAAAAAGCCAATCACCTTTTAGATACAGGCTTCGCCTTTCAGTCAGCTGAGGACGCATTAGTTGGACCAGCCTGCCAATTTTGTTATTTAGCGTGATCTGACCTGAAGTAGCACAATAGAGTGCAACAGGTTTGTTTCGAATTAAAAATCACATTCATATTTCCATAGACACACTGATTGTCAATGATAACTTATAAACCTTTTAAGACAGACCTATCATGAGCTCCAAGGTTGTTCATCAATGGTATATGCTTCCATTGAAGCCATCAGTCTGCGTTATTTCAACTTCATTGTTTAGAGTTTGT
Organism: Myxocyprinus asiaticus; assembly: GCF_019703515.2. Taxonomy (NCBI): domain Eukaryota; kingdom Metazoa; phylum Chordata; class Actinopteri; order Cypriniformes; family Catostomidae; genus Myxocyprinus; species Myxocyprinus asiaticus. Next base: position 8,012,667 of record NC_059378.1, on the reverse strand, counting down.
GTTTAATAGTGGAATTCCTGGTTAACAACTACAATACCCATGGTCCAACTGAGAAAGCTTTAAACCAGTCAGAAAACTTCGGCCAACACAGCCACGAAATGAGCCCAAGAGCGACCGCACACTCTAATGATGCACTGTAAATGATGCAACAAAGTCGGTCACCCTTCACCCTTCAACTACTAATTTGTAAATAATGTAAAATATATTGTTTTTATACTTCTTATCAACAACCTAAAATCAGTAGTTGTATATAGTCCCATCATTTTTTACTTAATTACATCATTCTCAGTGCTTCATGGGATTGTAGTTCATTCTCTCAAAGACGTCAAGTACACATTCTTTGTCTTTTTGTCTACTTTTTTTTTTTTTTTGCCTAAAAACAACATTTGTAATGCTGTGATTCATCTCGGAGCTGGTTGCTTTGGTTCATGGCTTACAACTCTTTTAATGGAGGATTTTATTAAAAGCCTATGCAAAAAATGAATGGGAAAAATACTTCCGTAACCCAGACAGCTGAGAAAGTGTGCGGCCACTGTTGCGCTCTATTTATGATACCATTTTTGTCAGAATTTACTGCAGATTTGAAATATGTTATTTGATTGTCATCTTGAGCAGCCGTTTTGGAGATGTTGGTCTTTCCCTATTCAAGCAGATAAATGTACTTTCATGCCATTTGTAACCATTTTAAATAGCCACCCATGCCTGGGAGCGTTTCCAAGATGGCGGCCGACTTGTCTTGAAGGGACTTTGGCGGCACAAGTGTGAGCATTCTTACTTCCGGTCTTAGCGACGTTCGCGGTTTCTGTGAGAGGAGAAAGGAGACGTTCAGAGGAGACTTGGCTAACTGGTACGAGTGTTTTTAAAATGAAAGCGGGGAGAGTGATCTATCAGCGGCAGGAGAGATCATCCTCTTTATATTGTTGTGTACCTCAATGCGCTAATTCATCGAGATACAACGCTGAGATTAGCTTTCATTCTTTCCCTGTAGATTCTGCTGTTCGGGCTCAGTGGTTAGTCAAAATCTGTAGGGACCACTTCAGTCCTACACAAAACACTCGAGTGTGTAGTAGACATTTCGAGAGAGATGATTTTGTTCTGACATCTGGGGGACTAAGAAGGCTCAAAAAAGGAGCCTTGCCGTGTTTTTTTGCGTGGAACAACTACACTCTACCCACACAGACACCTAATGTTTGGGATACAGCAAAGATATCGCCGGCTGACTCCGACTTGTGTGCGGTTCACGCGGCGCCTGAACTTGACCACTCCGTTACTCCAGCAACGTCAGTGATGGAAGGTGAATTTGCAAACCATTAAGAAGAGTTTAAGAGGAAAATAGAAGAATTGCAACATTACCTCGAATCCCCAGTGTGAGGTTTCTCATGTTTCCTCACATACCTGTAGCCCTGTGTGATATTTGTTCGACACTGCGGACAGTATCATGTCATCATTAATACACTTGGGCTAAGACCAGGGTTTTTTTTTTTTTTTTTTAGACCGAAAAGGAGATGAGAGCATTTTTCTATATCTGGAAAGATTCACTCGTTCATTATAGGGATAGTTCACCCAAAAATGAATATTCTCTCATCACTCACTCACCTTTATGCCATCCCAGATGTGTATGACTTACTTCCTTCTGCAGAACACAAATGAAGGTTTCTAGAATAATATTTTAGCTCTGTTGGTCCTTTTACTGCAAGTGAATGGTGACCAAAATTTTGAAGCTCAAAAATCACATAAGTCATCCATACAACCATTGTTGGGTGTAATCAAATTACAAAGTAATAAGTTACTGTTAACTAATTACTTTTTAAGTCAAAAAAGTTGTGTAATGTTTTCCATTTTAAATTCTTGTAATCAGATTACAGTTACAGTCAGTAGTGTAGTTTAGGGCATACCCAGGCATACACCGTATGCCCACCTATCTTTTTTAGGATTTTGCGTATGCCCACCTGAAATAATTGATGATATGTATGGCCGCCAGAACAACGAGTAGTCTTTTTCAATCTACTAACGCGATGCTGCACCGTTGAGTGAATTATGTATATATAAGTGTACAGAGACTCTCTTTAAATGCGCATGGAGTAGCGGGAGCGCAACTGATGGCACTGGCAAGACATGTAAATGCAGCGTAGTTCTAGCGGGAAGACTAGCAACTGTACATCATCGTACCATTAGCTAGGTAACTCCTAGCCAATCACATGTAGGCCATTGCTTTATAAGTCTGCTCACAATCTATCGCATTGCTGTTTCAGTGCGCTAACATGGCAACCTCCACCACCCCACCACCACTGGTTGAGTCCCGTCCTGCGTGGGGGTAGGCTACTCGCCCCTGCCTCCTATCTCCGGCAGGATATGACGGTTCCGAGTACAACTTCTTCGGACCGCCAGACGGGGCTTACGCCAAAGAGAGACATTACATTTCTGTTTATATTCATCAAATAAATGTCATCTTAAATTTCACTCAAGTCTGCGAGTATTACTGATAGACAGTCCGACTAAGCTGATCCACCAATCAGAATGTTCATTTCAGACGTGATAGGATATTTGCTAGCCAATAATATTTTCCGTTTCAGTAAGGGGCGGGATATTTCCAGCGTCTAATGCTGATGCACAAGCATCCCTGGAGTAACCATAATTTGCGCTGTAAATTTATTTCCCTGCTAAACGTAAAAATATATATATATATATATATATATATATATATATATATATATATATATATATATATATACATACACGCACACACACATTTAAATGTAACTTATGCAATTAAACTTTGAGAAAATACTGCATGTTATTGCACCCCTGCTAGTTTTTGATACTTTTTGTTTTTGCCTTTTACTGCTGTCGGTGGTGCCTTTTTCTCATGATATCAAATCATTGCAATTTATATTTCTAAATAGGTAAACAATTTCAGTATACACAGAAAAGCACATAATAGTACACAAATAAAAAAATAACCATTAATTTTTAAGTAGGCTATATACAGTTGTGCTCAAAAGTTTGCATACCCTGGCAGAAATTGTGAAATTTTGTCATTGATTTTGAAAATATGATTGATCATGCAAAAAAACTGTCTTTTATTTAAGGATAGTGATCATATGAAGCCATTTATCATCACATAGTTGTTTGGCTCCTTTTTAAATCATAATGATAACAGAAAATCACCCAAATGGCCCTGATCAAAAGTTTACATACCCTTGAATGTTTGGCCTTGTTACAGACACACAAGGTGACACACATAGGTTTAGATGGCAATTAAAAAGTTAATTTCCCACACCTGTGGCTTTTTAAATTGCAATTAGTGTCTGTGTATAAATAGTCAATGAGTTTGTTAGCTCTCACGTGGATGCACTGAGCAGGCTAGATACTGAGCCATGTTGAGCAGAAAAGAACTGTCAAAAGACCTGCGTAACAAGGTAATGGAACTTTATAAAGATGGAAAAGGATATAAAAAGATATCCAAAGCCTTGAAAATGCCAGTCAGTACTGTTCAATCACTTATTAAGAAGTGGAAAATTCGGGAATCTCTTGATACCAAGCCAAGGTCAGGTAGACCAGGAAAGATTTCAGCCACAACTGCCAGAAGAATTGTTCAGGATACAAAGAAAAACCCACATGTAACCTCAGGAGAAAGATGGTGTGGTTGCTCCCATGGCTCAGTGCATCCACGTGAGAGCTAACAAACTCATTGACTATTTATACACAGACACTAATTGCAATTTAAAAAGCCACAGGTGTGGGAAATTAACCTTTAATTGCCATTTAAACCTGTGTCTGTCACCTTGTGTGTCTGTAACAAGGCCAAACATTCAAGGGTATGTAAACTTTTGATCAGAGCCATTTGGGTGATTTCTGTTATCATTATGATTTAAAAAGGAGCCAAACAACTATGTGATAATAAATGGCTTCATATGATCACTATCCTTAAATAAAAGACAGTTTTTTTTTTGCCATTGTCATATTTTCAAAATCAATGCCAAAATTTAACAATTTCTGCCAGGGTATGCAAACTTTTGAGCACAACTGTATGTTAATAAAAGATAACGTGTTAACGTGAACATTACTTCACTCATATTCGCTACAGTGCTTAACAGTTTATTGCGTATTATGAATTAGTTTGTTAGTGTAATAATGATGTATTAACAATTTTCATAGTAGCCTAATAAAAGGAACATCAATGACACCTATTAATTTAAATACATATTTAACATCAAGTTACCATACCATGGTTCTTAGCAGTGTACTCTACACCATGCCAGCAGGAAACTTACCCTGATATAAATTTTGTACGTTTATGTGGGACTATAATTACAAGTCATTTTTTTTTTTTTATGGAAAAAAAAAATTCTTACACATTTTACATATGTACTGTATATAAATGTAAATGAATTTTAGAGGTCTAGAAGCAATATGATAATTGTGGGTGAGAAACAGATCAATATTTAAGTCCTTTTTTACTATCAATCTTCACTTTCACATTCCTTTTCAGCGATTCACATTCTTCATGCATATTGCCACCTACTGGGCAGGGATGAGAATATATAGTTAAAAAAAAAAAAAGGACTTAAATATTGATCTGTTTCTCACCCACACCTATCATATCACTTCTGAAGACATGGATTTAACCACGAGTCATATGGATTACTTTTATGCTGCCTTTATGTGCTTTTTGAGCTTCAAAATGTTGGTACCCACAAAACTAAAATATATTTCTTCTAAAAATCTTCATTAGTGTTCAGCAGAAGAAAGTCATACACATCTAGGACGGCATGAGGGTGAGTAAATGATAAGAGAATTTTCATTTTTGAGTGAACTATTCCTTTAAAACCTGTTGTAAACTCGAATACAAACAGAAACGGTCTTCCTTCAGTTTTCCGCCAAAATAAAAGATTATGGGTTAAGAAACTTTTTAAGAAATATTACTTTTATAATAGTTATAATCAATACAATTATTATACTCTTGTAATATACAGTATTTCTGAAAAATGTCTTAACCTACTAACTATTATTATTAAAGGAATATTCAGGGTTCATTACGTTAACCTCAATCGACACAATTTGTGGCATAATGTCGATTACCACAAAAAAAAAAAAAAAAAAATTTCGACTCATCCCGCCTTTTCCTAGCAGAAATCTAGGTTGAAGTAAGGAAGTGAATGGGGCCAATTTTTAGAAAGTTTAAGGCAGAAATGTGAAAGTTATAATTTTTATAAAAGCACTTGAATTCTTCTGTTATTAAGAATTACGTCGTCATGGCAATAAAGTTGTAAAATTGGATATTTACACAGAAAAGGTTAGTAAGCGATTTATCACACTAAAATCATGTTAAAGGAGCAATATGTAACATTGGCATCAAGCATTTAAAATGGGTACTGCAGTCCAAATTCAAAATATTGGAGAGAGTTGTCTCCCCCGCCCCCTCCTCCCCAGACTCGAAGCTCACGCGGGTTGCCAGGTTGTTGACACTCAACAGGAACGAGTAAACTGACAATGGCAAGCGACAAGCCTTACACTGTAAGTTAATCAGCTAATGTATAGCCTACATTTGCAATGTTTTTATTGTTTGCAAATTATAAACCAGCTCATGTGGATTTTTTATAACTCAGTCAATGTTAGCTAGACGTATTGCTGGCTTCCATGGCTGCAGCACGCTGTGTTTTCCCGCTAACTTGTTTCAAATCTGGCAACCCTGGGTGTCGAAATACTATTGGGAAATGGGTAGTGGGCGGGATCACACAGGCCAAAACACAAACAGAAATTCCGTCCTGGAACAGACATTTCAAAGTAGAATATACTGGCTGTAGCATTGTTTTCGGAGAAGCCAGTATTTCAACTTGTTTCCTAAATCTCTGACAACGTATTATGATAATTTTATGCTGTAGTACAGTAAATATATTACATGTTGCACTTTTAAAACGCATATTGTTTACGTTTTGTGGCTATACTTTTGAAACAGATAGCATTTTAATGTTTACGGATTGGCACCATTAACTCCTATATTAAGTGCCTCAGTGTAATCCAGATATTTGCTTTTTTAAGCTTGCTTTATTTTATTTTTATTTTTTTGCTGTCGAATGAGTTGAGCTTGTATTAAATCCATAATATTCCTTTTGCGTTTTATATAACAATGATGTAACAAGTGCTCTCTGATGGGGCAGGGGTTTCAGTTCCGTTTGATTTATCCCACTGGAAATTTCATTTAAACGTGTCGCATAAAAGATCGTATCACACAAAGAACATGGTTCACAGGCCAGAGAGAGAGAGAGAAAGTCTGTATTAATATTGCAAAATCAAAATTATGTAGGAAGCCAGATATCAACATCATACAGCAATACATTTAAAACTGACACCAAAAAAAAAAAAAAAGATAAAGAAAAAATGCCATACAGCAAGGGATTGATGTCACGTGTTTCCGGGTACAACAGCACTTCCGGTCCCTGTCCTGTGTCTGGTTTTTCAAACATATCAAAGTGAGGAGCATTTCGCGTTTTGCAGGTAGGATTTTTTTTTTAAATGGCGGTGCTGTATTCACTTATAGTTTGACGGAAGCGATTAAAGATCGCTAACAAACCCACAATACCTCAATGGCTTTGTTATGTACAGTTAATTCACGCGTGCTAACGCTTTAGCTACCTCGCTAAATAATGTGGACAGTGGGTGTTAGGCTGTGTTTTAAAATCTGTCGAGATGACTACATAGACATCATTTTAGACATCGATAGTCGTGATTTAGCAAGTACCACCATTTAACCCTAATATGGAGTGCAGTAGTAGGCAGTCTGTTGGGTACTGGACTCAGTAATCTGATCTGAGTGCTCTCCATATTGTAGAGAGAGAGAGTATTCAGATAATGCATTTTCATTGAGCTGTAAGAGCTCCAGATGAGCAGATGTTGAACAGCTTTGCTTTTTGGTTATGTAAATCAGAAATTGTTTGCTGCTTGACACAATATTTTGAGTGTAGTTTTACTAATACAGACTTCTTGGTTGCAGCTCTAGAGGAGAAAAAAGAGGGCTCTGTAAATATGGAGACCGAGGAAGTAGCACCTGAGGCACCTGTAGAACCACCAACCGAAGTGGTAGATGCAAATACTGAGGCAAACAAAGAGCCCACGGCAAGCGCAGAAATTCAGGACATTCAGAACCATGTCACGGACAACAATAAAGAGGAAGCCGTAACTGAGACGCAAGGTGAGTCTGCCAAAGTCACGGAAGGGGAGACAGACCCTCACAGACAAGTCACGGACAATCCTTCTTGTGACTGGTTGGAGCCACTTGAAGAAGACTGTGATGAAGCTGATGCTCAGAGCGGCGACCAGGATGGAACAGAGAGCCTTGCAGGGAGCGAGCTGAGAGGGGGCAGAAGCGGCGGGTATTTACATGAACTGGAGTTCTCATTTCAACACCTCACATTAAACATATATCTAGGAGTTATAGCTTTTTAAAGGGTTCCCGCAGTCCTGGAAAATCAGGGAATTTACAGTTGTGATTTCCAAGTCTTTTTTTATTTTTATTTTTATCCCCTTTTCTCACAATTGAAATGCCCAATTCCCACTATTTAGTAGGTCCTCATGGTGGCGCGGTTACCTCAATCCGAGTGGCGGAGGACAAGTCTCAGTTGCCTCCGCTTCTGAGACCTTCAACCCGCGCATTTTATCATGTGGCTTGCTGTGCATGACACCGTGTAGATTCACAGCATATGGAGACTCATGCTACTCTCCACGATCCATGCACAACTTACCACACGCCCCATTGAGAGCAAGAACCACTAATCACGACCACGAGGAGGTTACTCCATGTGACTCTACCCTCCCTAGCAACCGGGCCAATTTGGTTGCATAGGAAACCTGGCTGGAGTGTGATTTCCAAGTCTTGGTCAAAATTAAAGTAAATTATTTTTCAAAATCTAGTGATCGCAAGCACCTGGAAAAATCATTCAAGAAATTCTTTGGTCAAAACAAGTGGCAACCCTTTTATGAAAGGAATAGTTGAAAAATGAAAATTCTGTCATAATTCGTTCACCCTCATGTTGTTCCAAACGTTAACATTAAATGAGATTTTTTTTTTCAGTATTAATGCAATGGATAGTGCCTAATTTTAAAGTTTAACAAAGCACCCAATAGAATCATATGATTATTCCATGCGACTTGTGCGTCATTTCAAGTCTTCCCAAGGCATACTGTAAGTTTAGGTGGAAACAACTCACAATTTTTCAGTGAATACCTTGACATCTGTTGCACATTCACGAGCGCTGTGAGAGAAGCTCATTCATAGTGGCACTTATGTTCACGTTAAATGCTAAAAATAACAAGCTTTAAAGTGAGGCACTATCCACTGTCAATGTATTGAAAAGACGGACTGAGATATTCATTAAAACATCTTTTGTGTTCTGCAAAATAGAGAAAGTCATACAGGTTTGGAGCAACATGAGGGTGAGACCTTTATTCCTCTAAGAAAGCAGAAAATATTGTTGCGCTAAAACTTTTGTCAAACTAGTATTTAATCAGGTGTTTAGAGCCAAGGAACTTGGAAAAAAAAACACTTATTTTTCTTCTATTTTGAATCTGTTTAGTGTGCTGGTAGCAATTTTTGTGTTCTTTATTATAAGCCAACAAACTGTTATTCTACAGACTTTGTTTAGGTTTTTCAAAAATCCCCAAACCAAGACCGAAATTATCTATTGTAACTCCTATAACTTTCAAGCTACATCCACCACACTTGGCACAGACCTTCAAGGGATAGTTCACCCAAAAATGAAAATTCTCTCATTTACTCACCCTCATGTCATCCCAGATGTGTATGAATTTCTTTCTTCAACAGAACACAAATGAGAATTTTTAAAAGAAATTTTTTGCTTTAGGTCCATACAATGCAAGTGAATGGACAAAGGTCATTGTGCCAAAACAAGGGTTTCAAACTGTGCTGGCTCGGTATGACTCTTAAAGAAAACAACCGCCCGATCGAGAAATTTGGAAAAGCTCACACAAATACATACATTAGACATTACAGAACCTTTTCACTATTCCTCTTCAGTGATACAGTCTGATGCAGTAAGAAATTAGAAACTCCCCTCGAAAACCGATAATAAGTCATCACAGGAGACTCGTGTTAAAGAGATAATTTTCATTTTTGGGTGAACTCTCTCATTTACTCACCCTCATGCCATCCCAGATGTGTATAACTTTCTTCTGCAGAACACAAAGTTTTTTAGAAGAATGGTCCACATAATGCAAGTGAATGGTGACCAGAACTTTGTATCTTCAAAAATCGCAAAGGCAGAATAAAAGTAATCCATAAGACTCCAGTGGTTAAATATGTTTTCTGAAACGATATGATAGATGTGAGTGAGAAACAGATCAATTGTCCTTTTTTCTATAAAGCTCTACTTTGAGTAGGTGGCGATATGCACGAAGAATGCGAATTGCCAAAAAACAAAAGAAGAAGTGAAAGTGGAGATTTATGGTAAAAAAAAGTACTTAAATATTGATCTGTTTCTAACCCACACCTATCATGTCACTTCAGAAGATATGGATTTAACCACTGGAGTCATTTGGATTACTTTTATGCTGCCTTTGTGATTTTTGGAGCGTCAAAGTTCTGGCCACCATTCACTTGCATTGTGTGTAGCAACAGAGCTGAAATTTTCTTTTAAAAACCCTTGTTTGTGTTCAGCAGAAGAAAGTAAGTCATACACATTTGGGATGTCATGAGGATGAGTAAATGATGAGAATTTTAATATTTTGGGTGAACTATTTCTTTCAAACTGTTCTGAATCGCATTGCAATATATTTTCTAACGAATGGAATAACAGTTTTTGCACAGCGGATAACAAATAAGAAAAATCCCATAGACTTACATTGACAGAATGTTCAAACGGGCCAATGGAATGCTCGTTAATTCAAACACCCAACTTTCATAAAAATCAAATGTAAACATAAACACACAAGGCCTGCCATATCATGGCTTTAGGTTACATAACCAAAAATCTATTCATCTATATATCTTTTACAAAATTTCATACAGAGACTTTGACAACCCAATCTAGTTCCTTTAATGAAATGTTCTTTCTCCTATTATGCTCCATTACATTATTGGTGGAGCTTAAACTGATGTATGTGTTTTTCCAGATTTAAACCTCGTAGGAGACCGCAGTGCGAGGCTGATGAAGGCTGGGAAGATTGCCCTTCATTAGGTGAAGGATGGAAACGCAAACAGGTTTTCCGTAGATCAGGCACAAGTGAAGGACGCAGTGACACGTACTATACAAGGTATCTTTTAACGGCTGAATTAAAATGAAACTGGTATCCTTTGCAGTTGTATCGGTTTATAAAATCTGTCTTTTTCTTTCAGTCCTTGCGGTCATAAAGTGAGAAGTAGGGTTGAGCTTCTGAGATATGTTGATCCTTCCCTCGACCTCACAAACTTTGATTTCAAGACGGGCAAGATCCTTGATGATGCAGTTCCAAAAAGAGGAAGGGTGAGGAAGAAATGTTCATCATCAGCATACTTTTTCAGTTTATTCTTTTCCAGAAATGGTAAATTCTTTCACATTGTCCTACTAATGCCTATGTTTCGTTCATTTCACCCTATTTACCCATAGAGGAGGAAAGTGGAATCTTCCCTGCTATACTTTGGAGGCTCCGCTGAAGTGCCAAATAAATTAATGGATGCAGGGGGCTGGGCCAGTAGTCCAGGATCTTCAGCAAATCTCAGTGCCTTCCAGAGAGAAGGCCCATATGTGAAGCCGAAGGTGGAGAATTCCACAACCGTGACAGATACAACTGTTCCAAGCTTTACCACTCCTCCTAATATTAGTCTGACTGAAATTCCAGCAAAGCCAACTGCTCCTCTCTTGGGGGGTTCTGACGGGCTTGTGAATGGCAGTGTTGGAACTTCAAAACCTTTCCTGAGGTATGCAAATTACTTAACTGACTTTTCTTTTTCCTATGCTTTAGCCTTAATGTTAAATACTTAAGTGCAAATGTCTTCTTTCCCTTTATGTTCGTTTCGTTTATATTCAGTGTCTGCGTGAAATGTAATAAAACTATTACATTTGAAGAGGGACAAACTATGTGCCAGAACTGCAGGCTTGAGGTTAACATACGTAAGTCAAAAAGTGCCATGCCTCATGTTTTGTGAGTGTCGGGGATGAAGCAGCTATTTTGACTTGTGTGTGCTTTAAATAGTCTGTTATTTCAGTTAACATCATGGTAATTATTTGGTTTTGTTTTAGCAATAGAGAAAGGCAGGAAACCCTACAAAAAGGTATGTTTTTTTTTTTTTTCCTAATGTAATGTGTTGCCTTTAACAATTGTTACAGTTGAACAACACATTTATGATTGTATTTTGTGTTGTTTAGTGGGTGCCATGTGGCCGGTGCCGGGGTTGCCAAGTCATGGTGGACTGTGGAAAATGTGTCAGCTGCAGAAATGGCAAGCTTCGGCTTCGACTGAATATCCGCTCCCGGAAAATCGTTAAATGTCGCAAAAGAAAGTGTTTACACCCCATCCGTAGGGACAAGAGTGGAAAGGTACAATGGATAAATTCAGATTTTGTGCATTTTTGTTGTTGGATTGCAGATATTCTTCATGATTATCTCACATTTGTATAAAAATAGAATTTACTAGCGGTGATACAAATCTTCAATCTACATATGTAGGTAATGTTTGTCTTGCTCATTTTATGTTCTTTGTTTTGTGTTATATGGTTTGTTGCTGACATTATAAGTTATCTTTAATCTCTAACCCATTTTAGGTTAATCCACAGACATCAGGAGGACAGTTTTCAAACACATTTGGATCCATCAGCACAGCTTCAAGCATTCAAAAAGTGAGAAGAAACCTCTTTATGCAGTACTGGTGTCATCATGGTTTCATTGTTTATTTCCACACAGTGTACTGTTACTTGATTGTGCTTATAAAGTGTTTGTAGTCATTGAGTTTTTCTCTTTTCTCAGTTTCAGCCCTCAGTCGCAGATTTTGAGGAATCACAGGTAACGGTTACTTAAATAATTCAGACAAAGTGATCAGAGGGATTGCTGTAAATCAAAATATTGTTTTCCTGTGAACAGAGCTCCTTGGCACAGTACAGTGACTCAGAGGATGTGTCTCTGTTCCTTGGCGGTAATGATGGTGACTATGGCTATGAGGTAGAACTTGATTCTATTGAACTATTTGGTACATTTTTGGAATTAAGATATAGATTGATAACTATTTAGAATTAAGTTAATAACGAGAATAGTTGGCTGACTAAACTTTAAATGGCTTTTGCAAATATTTCATAGTGTCAGATTCAATGAGAGCGTTTAAAATGGTGTCCTTGGTCTTTTTCAAATAATTCTTCTTTTTATTTCATCTTGTTCGATTGATCTGCAGATGGTTGCAGGAAAGTTACGTCGCCGGTCCTGTGGGAAATGTAGAGGTTGCGTTCGGCGTACGGACTGTGGAACTTGCGATTTTTGCATGGATAAACCCAAGTTTGGAGGCAGAAATAAAAAAAGACAGAAATGCCGTCTACGGCAGTGTGAAAGAGAGGCTATGGTGGGCTTTTGAACATATGATCTAATTATATTATTGGTATTTATATTGATTTTCATGTTTTCACCTCGAATGTGAATTAGATTATGTAGTGCAGGGGTTTTTAAACTTTGTCCGGGGGTGCTAGGGGGTCCGTGGAAAATTTCAGAGAAAGAAAAAAGTAATCATAAATGTAATAAGTAGGGGGCCTGGGTAGCTCAGTGGTAAAATACGCTGGCTACCACCCCTGGAGTTCGCTAGTTTGAATCCCAGGGCGTGCTGAGTGACTCCAGCCAGGTCTCCTAAGCAACCAAATTGGCCCGGTTGCTAGGGAGGGTAGAGTCACATGGGGTAACCTTCTCGTGGTCGCTATAATGTGGTTTGTTCTCGGTGGGGCGCATGGTGAATTGAGCGCGGATGCCGCGGTGGATGGCGTGAAGCCTCCACACGCGCTATGTCTCCGTGGCAACGCGCTCAACAAGCCACGTGATAAGATGCGCGGGTTGACTGTCTCAGACGCGGAGGCAACTGGGATTCGTCCTCCGCCACCCGGACTGAGGCGAGTCACTATGCAACCATGAGGACTTAGAGCGAATTGGGAATTGGGCATTCCAAATTGGGAGAAAAAGGGGAAAAACCCCCCCCAAAAAATAAAAAATAAATAAATTAATAAATAAATGTAATAAGTAAAAATTATATTTACTGAATTTGGCATTATTGCCATTTCATTTTAATCGAAATATTTTAACTTCACTCAGTTATTGGGTAGAAAAAAGACACGCTATCACTGTAGGCTAAATATTTACCAGATAATTAGGGATGCACCGATATGAACATTTTTGGCCGATACCGATTTTAACAACAACAAAAAAACTAGGCCGAAACCTTATTTTGTCATCAGATCACCGTTTTGCTTGGGAAGTATGCTTTAAAAATGTACAAAGATAATATAATATTCTCTATATAATGTTCTCTAGTTGTTTATAATTTATTTTGGCTTTTGTACAATAACAATATAAAAGCGAATTATTTAAATTGTCTTTATAATATCACTCGTATCAATTACAATTTTTCTTAATTTTTTTATGGTCGTTATACATAATGTATAGCGATCTTGGGGTCCTGGGTAGCTCAGCGAGTAAAATTGCTGACTACCACCCCTGGAGTCACGAGTTCGAATCCAGGGCGTGCTGAGTGACTCCAGCCAGGTCTCCTAAGCAACCAAATTGGCCCGGTTGCTAGGGTGGGTAGAGTCACATGGGGTAACCTCCTCGTGGTCGCTATAATGTGGTTCTCGCTCTCGGTGGGGCACGTGGTGAGTTGTGTGTGGATGCCGTGGAGAATAGCGTGAAGCCTCCACGCGCGCTATGTCTCCACAGTAACGCGCTCAACAAGCCACGTGATAAGATGTGTGGATTGGAGGCAACTGAGATTCATCCTCTACCACCCGGATTGAGGTGAGTCACTACGCCACCACGAGGATTTAGAGCGCATTGGGAATTAGGCATTCCAATTTAGGGAGAAAAAATAAAAATGAATAGCAACCTTTATATATTTTAGGAGTGGGTCCCTCGCAAGGAGATTGTCATATTTGTGGGTCCTTGGCATCAAAAAGTTTGAAAACCCCTGATCTAGGGTGCATCTCAATCAGCTCCCTAGTTCAGTAGTCAGGGCACTGATCAGTGAGTCTGCCATTTCTAGGGCTGTCCCAATTGCAAAATCGTTCCAGTACACTGAACGTTCGCTCTCTAAAAATTCCCAGAATGCACCGTAAAACCAGATAGCATCGCTGCTAGCTATATTTACTTACCGGAAATGTCATCAGGTCTTCTGAAGTCTCTCAAGTTGTTAGAAGATGAATGCAAGCGTAAATATAAGATGCCAAAGCCTTATTTTCTCTTAAAAAGAGAACGTTCTTTCATTCATAATGTTCATGAAAGGGAAACAATCTTTTAAATACAGCGTTGTTGCTGATTAATACCAGCTGCGTTTAAAAGCACAAGCTCGTAATTTTGTCGCAGGTGATCGAGACATAAGTGTCCCAATGCTCAGTGAATCAGTACCCTTGCCAGTGCCTGAATTCGTGTTCATGATCTACATATTCACAACATAGGGAGTTAGGGAGCTGATTGAGATACTGCTTGTGTATGGAACATTATTTAAAACTTAGTCTACTAAGGTTGGGAATTGAGAACTGAAAAATTGGGACCAAAAACTTGGCCATGATGTTTGGTTCTGTTGACTTGGTCTGATTCGTGAATGAATGACACATGTTTTATTTTAAAGAATCTGTAAAAAAAGACCAACTTGAAATGAACCAGATTACTTTGTGTAGTCAGGGGTTGTGAGACTTATACCAACATAGTTACTACTTGGTAGTTTATATGACAGTGTGTTGTTAAAGATGCACATTCAGAACAGAGTTTTGTTAGGGGTTGGGGTTACATCCTCAGAAACATTAAAGGGTTAGTTCACCCAAAAATGAAAATTCTCTTATTATTCACTTACCTCTGTCAGTTCCTTGTTATGGAAGTACATGGGTGTCAGCACTTTGACGGTCCAAAAGTCACATTTAGGCAGCATAAAAGTAATCCATGTGACTCCAGTCGATCAGTGAATGTATTCTGAAGCGAATCGATAGGTTTATGTAAGTCGATAATTAAAATGTTTTTAACTTTAAATCGACGCTTCCATCCAGGGCTCTGATGCTTTTTCAAATGTCCGACTCTCGCATGATGTTCGTTCTTCCATTGAAAATAAGCACCGCTTCCGAATTCTCGCATGAACTCGCTGATGCACTTGCGTCAGCTGCTGGCAGGAAGCGCTTTTAAAAAGTTCAAGTTTTTATTATCGATTTATTTTTGACACAAATGTATCAATTCACTTCAAAAGACATTCATTGATCGACTAGAGTCGCATGGATTACGTTTTTGCTGCCTAAATGTGACTTTTGGACCGTCAAAGTGCTGACACCCATGTACTTCCATTATAAGGAACTGACAGAGCTCTATCTTCTAAAAATCTTAAATTGTGTTCTGCTGAAGAAAGACAGTCATACACATCTGGGATGGCATGAGGGTAAGTGAATAATGAGAGAATTTTAATTTTTGGATGAACTATTCCTTTAAGGGACTGGAATTAAATGCCATTCTTGTCTCAATATTTGTATTTAACAGAAGCATTTGCTGCCCATGGATGAGAATCAGTCAGAAATGCTTATTCCAGAGGAACGTGGCAGGCCAAGGCCACGTTATACATATTCACGTGGTAGACCCAGGAATAGAAGATTGTGGGATTTCGAGGTCTCGGATAATGAGGCTGAACGTTATGAGACCCCAAATCCTTTCTCAGGTTCTGCACAGATGGTGAAAAGGGACAGGCTCCTCATCCCCAATTATAATGGAAAGGTATGTAGTGGAGTAATATTAGTTATTACTTTAGTTATGTTGGCTTGACAAAGCCGACATACTGTTATTATACTCCTCCTAGAGCGTTCAAGCTACACACACCAAACTTAGCACAGACTGTTCAGACTTACTCCGTGTGCTGTATCTTTTCTAACTAATCAGCAGGCCAGGATGGAGTCTGTGTGTGCAGAAACACAGCAGAGAACGCTGCAGATTTCCGTAGAATTGCGACATCTGTCATTCACATTTTCTACTTATCCCCCACCCCTTGCATGTTTATTTATTAAATATTTTAACTAATTTCATGATGATTTCAGCTACAAATAAGAGTGTAGTACTCTTAGATTTATGTTTAAATCCCTTCTGCAGAATTTTCCTCAATTAGCACAAAGTGAGCAGATTCTGTCATGGCCTGATCTGACTCTAGGTTTTCCCATAGCTGATGATTAAATATCCATAGTAGGGCTGGGTATTGATACAGATTTCCCGATTCGATTCTGATTTACTAGCTTTCGATTCCGATATCGATTCATATGGGTACATTTGCTACAATGTTAATTTTGCTTGCATATGAAAATAATTATCTCTCAGCTAATGCTCTTAATTATAAAGGAACCTTCTAGGCAACCCTTCTAGGTACAATTTGAAAATATAAATGTTACTAATTATATTTTATCTTTTGGTTTTTCATCAAATTGGTCAGCTTTATGGGCTTTGAGAATTTTTCAAATGTCCATCAATAAATGTCTTGAAATTGCGTATATAATGTTGAATATATATTTTTGTTACATTTTTATTGTTTACTTGCATAATTTGTGCTTTTTACAAGTATTTACATTGATAAGTAGAACACATGCTGAATCGGCACTGTCTCTATAAGACTACCGACATCAGCCAGTGAGTACATATTATGAGAGAAGATGTGCATGGTTTCTACAGTGCATCCATGTGTGATTAAAAATAAATGTTTCTTTTTTTATTATTTGTTTTTAATCAACAACTGACTGTAAAAAAACAGAAAGGTTATTAAAAGAGACATTATTGAATGACAAATGGATCGGTAGATCTCATCTTCTGACACACAGAACGAGTGAAACAGAACTTTTACTCTCAACACGCAGTGAAAGGACTTCTATGCTAATAACATCACTATACTACTCAATCACTGGTAAATGAAATCTGAACATTTACTAGCCAGTGGCTAATCATAGACATTTTTTGTCGCATAGCACATTTGTTCGCACATGCGAGTGATTTACTTGCATTATAGAGGGTTGCCACATAAAGTAAAAGATCGATCTTGGGATTTAAGAGTGGATATTGTTCAAATGAAGATTGCGATGCATTGGAAAATCAATATTTGAACCCAGCCCTAATCCATAAACATGCATGGTAAATTTCTGACCACACTTCCTCACAGAGCTTTCAAGCTATGTCCACCAAATTTAGCAAAGTCCATTCTGAATTAGTATGCTTTCTTTTTCTTATTCGACCAGACTTTTTAGAATTATCTTTTATCTATCTATAGATGTGGTAAGACCTGTGTATCTAGATAAAATCTTCTAACTTAGATTTAAAACAACTTTCAACTTCAGGCAAGGCTTTGTCATGCCAACATTTTAACGTTCCTTGTGTATGTTCCTTTTTTTTTCTTTCTTTTTTTTCCACTTTCAACAACCGTGTTTTCCTGTTTTGTTGACTTAGGCTTACAGTTATTCTGACATTCCAAACAGTTATATGCTTAACAACATCCCACTCTACAGCTTCCAAAATGTTGAGGTATGTTTACGCCATCAGTGCTTACCAAGGATCAGCTTTCTCCATTCCATGTAATCTAAATCATCAAGTCATGATGATTAAAAAAACTGATCCTAGAGCTGTTTTTTTTTTTTTGTTTCTAGCAGAGCTTGTTTGGTTAAAGGCATGTAGCTCTGAGCACTGATTTAGTTCCATATTCTTATGATTTTTAGACCTATATAATTATATTCATATCTCATTTTTCTGTCATCTCCCATGTCTTGAGAAGATCAGCCACCAGCTGCACGTAGGAAGGGTGGAAATGATCAAAGAAAATGGGCTTCAAGGCAGTGGCATCAATAGCAGAGGCCTTCTGTCTGTTGTAAGCTCTTTATGGTTGTTTTTCTTTAAGCTTCAACAATTGAAAAAGATAAGATAGGCTAGTGGAAAATTAATATAGCAGGTAAGTAAGTTAGCCTTTTGATGGCTGGTAAAATAAGTAAACAATTCAGTATTTTCTCCAGTGAGTGCCTACTAACTTCAGATGTTGTTACCGCTCAGAGGGCAAATTAAAAAATGCGTAGAAAAGGTTTAGGATTTCTTAAATCAGAGCTAAATGAATAGGGCAGTGTTTCCACAAGGAATAACTTGCCAATACTAAATTATCATCCTGATACATTTTCATTTCTGTTGGGTGATTATATTAAATTAATAGTGCTCTGATGTAGGTGTTTTTTCATTTTTTATGTATAAAAACGTACCTCTAAAGAATGGCACAATGAACACATTTGAGTACATGGTTTCTCCTCAGGTGGCTGAAAGTTATGCCCAAGCAAAAACACAAAAATTAAAGGGAACAATTTCAATAGGGTTTCAATGCACATTATACAGCCATTAATTGCTTGCTGTGTTTGCGCGGTCTGATTACACGGATTTATTTCTATTTTCTCTTTATTTGTAGAGACCAGGAATTCAGCAAGATTTTCTTTCTGCAGCAAGATGTGAGAGTGTGCCATTTCCCCCAAGCTATGGATTTGGTGCTGCTGAACAGGATGTTGAATCTTCCCCATCGGTAAGAAGCCATTTAATGGATATTGTCGTAATCAAATTGTGTATGGTATGGCTGTCAGTAGTTACAAAAATTATTACTCCACATTCAAGACTGCTTTGTATGCTGGCTTTTGCAGATCACCCAGATATTCAGTATGGCTGACAGTGACCCTGCAACCAAAGGCATTGACATTGATCATGAGCTGATGCAGCTGCTGAGGTCTCTTCGTAGCACAGTACTTCCTGTCCTCTGGTACTGCGTTGTGATGGAGGGTCCAAGGTTGCAGTTAATGCAGTGCTCCAAGCGCTCCACTATGGCAGACACCATTGTTCATATTGAGCCCAACTTCTACTACCACATCAGCGTCCAGGAACAGCCCCTCTTGCCCACCCACAAACTCTACGACAGCCACCCTCCTCGTCTCACCACAACAACAGAGGTTATTGCCCTCCTTGAGGACCTGGAAAAGCATGCTGTCTGCCAGGGCTTTGCGAAGAAATGTTCTACACCTGGACCAGAGCCGGTTCTTCCTGAGCGGGCGGCCACCTGCGACTTCCTCATTTTACCAGAGGCAGAATGCTGTCCAAAATGCTCAACTCTGCAACAGGGTTAGAGAAAATGTTCAGCACATGGGAATCGGTTTTTAAGGAACAGTTCACCCAACAATGACAATTGTTGTCATTTACTCACCGTCATGTCGTTGCAAACCTGTATGACTGTCTTTGTAATGTGGAACACAAGAGCAAAATTTGTATGAAAATCCCGGTGTGTCAATTCAGTATAATGGCAGTTAATAGTGTCCAAAAGCATCCAGATGTATCATAAAAGAAGTCCGTGAGGCTCCTATGACGTTCCAAGTCTTCTGAAGGCAATGGTAGGCTTTAATGAGAAATAACCTGAAATGCAAGTCATTTTTCAGTCAGTTTTTCTCGTTCATGAGTGCACGAGAGAAGCTCGTTCACGTGCGAACTTGCATAGTTTTTAGCGCTAAGCCTTAAACCTAACGCACAAGCCGCATGGACTACTTTTATGGTCCTTATTTATGTTTTAAAGTGAGTCCTTATCAACTGTCATTGCATTTAGTAGATTTTTTTTTTCTTTTGTGTTCAACATGGGAAAGTCACGCGGGTTTAGAATGACTGAGGGTGAGTAAATTATCACCGAATTTTCATTTAAGTAATACTCCTATTTATGCCAATTATGAACTGTTCCAGCCAACCTGCAAGATTAAATATCTTCCTACTCCAAAATAGAAATATTGAAGCACCCTTTATGATTTACTTCAGAGGGACACCAACATTACTTTGACTTTCAGATTATTGCTTTGTTACTTTAATCCATTGAAAGACAAATTGTGAACATAACGGTACAATGATTTGAAACCCTTACTCTATTATTACACTCCATTTAGGTTAAATAGCTATTGCGGTATCATCCCACATGAAGAAGCATTACCACCCTGACCTCTAAGCAAAAATGTGTATTTTTTTTTTTTTTTACCCTTAAGTATATAAACATAATTTCTTTTACCCACTAAGGCTAATGATGCACATTGAACCCTGACTGTTCATTAAAGTTGGAAGCAGTTTAACTGTACATCATGCCATGCATTAAGCTTGTAATAGTTTACAGAATTGACGTTTAAGTGAATCGCATTTCACACCATCGTCTGTTTGAATTCCTCATACCAGTAATGTCTATACATGATCATAGTTCTAATGCTTATATACTTCTCAGGGGGGATTTTTCAGAATGCATTAATCAAATGGAAGATCCATATTTGTTGAAAGATTTAATATTTGCTGTTTAATATGGGATGAGGCTGCTCTCTTTTGAATAGATAATTTTGTACATACTGCAACAATTACGGCAGTTAAATCAGATAGATAAAATCTAGCGAGAATTTTTTTATAAACTTGTCGTTTTTTTCAGAATTTTCTTTAATTTTCATTTCCTGTTACAAAACACTGAATTGTGTTTGTATGTGCTTTCATATTATGAACAATCTGATAATTCTCTATTTAATAAATCATATTATCAGTTGGATGGCTGCCTTATCTCTGTAATAATGTCTCACTCAATAATCAGCATTTCTAGAGATGGACTCAAGCAAAGTGCTTTGAAATAATATACAATACATTTTCTCCTGCAGCATCATGCATCAAATAATATTCAATACACACTTTCACCAGTGGGGGCGCCAAAACCCAGTAAACCGGTGCATCTTACTTCTAGCAAAAGTGCAACGTTAAATATTGTGTATTGAAACAATGTGGTATTTAGATATTTAATTAGATGGCTCATCAAAATTAAAATGTATTGGAAGAAAGGCTTTCAAACAGGCTTTCAGTACGCTATACCATAAATAGCTTAGAAAGTAATACAAATCTCAGGTCAGATAGGGTGCGTGGGGTTCAAGTCAATCAAATTAGCCAACATATAATAGCAGTCTTGTAATGAATGAGTTAATCAGGCAACTGGATACATATTGCTCTTCCCCTGTTTGCCAGTCTTGGCGTGACAGCGCTTTACTGTGCGCATCTGGGATGAATTAATGCAGAAATGTGAGAAGATATTCAAATCTTGCGATGCAGGACGCTGTTTGTGTTCCGCATGAAGGGGAGGATGAGATCTGCAAGATGTGACTGAGTCGACGGCCGCAGATTAATTTTAATCGGCATCGCAGGTCCGTGTGCATGGGCTTTTCCTCATGATCTCTTTGTTTTCTTAAACATCACGCTTTCTCAAACAAACAACATTTTTATACGAGTAACATAAGAAAAGGAAATGTCACTAGATGCAAATGTGGGTTTGAGGCGACAGGAAACCATGCGACGTAGAGATGCTCTCATGGAGACAAATGTGCCGTTACAATTGATGCCCACTCTATTTGTTCACCATATAGTCATTTTATCAAGCAGTTTTACCTTTTCTTTTGCACGTCTCATTCATGCAGCATGTAGTTCTGCTAATGAAAGCGTCGCGCGCGTGTCTTTAGATGAGGTTTTTTCATGGCATTTGTTGCTATGCGATGGATTAATGGTGCAAAACAGTCACACCTGTTTTGTCTGTCGCTTTGGATGTGATCTGGAGTGATCAACAGTAAATGTGTCATGCATTTGTTCTTTTGGATAAGCCTTCCCAATCAATAACGCTGAACTCTGCATCCTCGTGAGGGTGTCAGTCTGGCCGAGGCTTATTTTTCGTAAGTTATTATCATTCACATATCATACACGTTTTCAAATACATTTGGGTAGATGTTTATCATGTTTTTGACATGTTTGACTATGTAGTTCGAAAGGTGAAGGTTTTAGATGTTTTTTGGCTTAATTTCCTATATATGTCATAGCCATATGGACAACCTCTTTAGTGTGTCAAATCTGTGGCGTTACCTTTTCGTTTTTTATTATCTCATCTCCTTAACCTTCTGTTAATTGTTTAATGGATTGCCAACCTGTTATGCATAAGGCATCGTATAAGAAAACAGCTGAAGCAAGCTTATGAGCTTTCCCTTAATGATACATTAATTGAGATGTTGGTAGTCCACCTGTTTGTGCATTCATTAAAGGTGCACTCAGTAATTTGTTCCTTATAAAAAAATTATACTCAAAGAAATTAATTGTATTTTTGAAACACGTGTATAATATCATGAGCACTCACATGAGATGAAGACTTTAGTCATATCAGTAACCGAATAAAAACCGTTTTATTCTACATGGAGAGGGTCCCCTCATGGGGGCTGCCATGGTAGGAGCACGTGACCAGCCGAATACTACTCACTTATGCTGCCTTCACGCGCTATCGGAATTACTGTAAATACGAGTTCCCCACTTGGAAATTGCACATGAATGACCCCCCTCAAGTCGACTGGAACACACATTCATATATATATATTAGAAACCATTTGATGCATGTTGTACATTTTTACACTGTGAAAATAGCTTGTATTTGACCAAATTCCATTATGGTCAGCAAGTTGCCTGCATAATATGTGTTATGCTGTGACAGGTGTCAAAATAAAAGTTCCTCAAGAAACATGTAAAAAAATGAATCTGGCGTCCTCCACATTTCCTGTTTTTTCCGACAA
Organism: Myxocyprinus asiaticus; assembly: GCF_019703515.2. NCBI lineage: Eukaryota > Metazoa > Chordata > Actinopteri > Cypriniformes > Catostomidae > Myxocyprinus > Myxocyprinus asiaticus. The sequence continues at coordinate 7,989,869 of NC_059378.1, read as the reverse complement.
CAAAGCACTTGAATTCGACATACTCATAATTACCACTTCAGAAGTGGGAAGTAGGATACTTACAATTGCACACGAAGTCAGCATTAATCTCTGTAACTGCTGTGTTATTGGACATTTTCACTTATGGATTCAATTAATCATGGCTAACTGTGAAAAGTGAATTTCTATGATGGCATCTTTAATTGAAAGCTATTGCATTTGAATGATGCTGCATCCATGCCCCTAGGTGTCAGTGTAAGTCCAAGGCAACATACAAAAAAAATTACTTGGTGCACCTTTAAATTAAGGATACTTTGTGCAAGCAATAGACCTGGCTGAGAGGGATAGACTTACCATCTCTTCAATGGCATAAAGCTGTAAAAAGCTCCTAGATCACATCTTATTTTCCACAACTCGTGTTGTGTGGAGTTTTTTGTCTACTGAATGTGCTTGGAAAGATGTTTTTTCAATGTTTTGTCTGCAGAATGGTCCAAAAAACACTTGAGTGTACTGCAGTACAGCCCACCAAAGAGACTGTACATCTATCCCTCAGAGCCTCATTGTCATTCCGATCCAAAATCAAAGATGGCACTGTTGTGAATAAGGTCTATGGGTAACATATGAGGAAATTCTCATCAGGCTTTGGTATAATGTTATAAAAAGTAAGGATCATGTGACGGCATTCTAATAGTTTTCAGTTATTACTTCACTAATAATTGTAAACATACAAGATACTTTTTTTTTTTTCAGTATTTCAAGTGCTTTATATAGCTATGTACTATCTATTTAGTTTTATGTAGGCCACTAATGAAACTATGGAGCTAGAACTAGAACTTCTAAAGCATTTGAATCTGAACTATGGTAATTTGAATTCAAGACATGTGACTACAATTATATTAATGTTTTACAAATATGCATTTTTAAAAAAAAATTTTTTTTAACAGCAGGCCTACAGTTCTAGTTATTTAGAGCTGTATGCCTGCATATTCGGATTATAAATGTACAGGTTTCAAATTTTTAGATTAGGAAGAAATTCAGAACTTCAAATACAAATCTCTCAAATTCAGATCCAGAAATTCATTTAAAAAAAAACTACACCAAAGATCAAGCTTCCGTGTTCCACAGAGAAATGTAGAGGTTATCAGAGTAGTCAAACTTAGCATTTTGGCCAATCACAGAGCTACCAGAATTCTCTGGCGTGGTCCGATGTACTATAGGCGTGTATTGAGAAATTATTGAGCCCATGTTCATTTATACATTTTATTGTTCACTGTTAGTTATCTAATGTTAATGAATACACTGATAAGCCAAAACATCATGACCACTCACATGTGAATCTCCTAACAAGGCCACATGTCACGGTCGGAGTAGATTGTTTGCTTACCATCTAATCACTACTCATAGTCAGCATGTTGAATGCAGGAGAAATGGGCAGGAGTACAGATCGGAGTGACTTTGACTAGGGCCAAATTGTTATGGCCAGACGAGTGGTTCAGAGCATCTCTGAAATGGTGAGGCTTGTAGTGTGCTCCCGGGCAGCAGCGGTGAGTATCTACTGACAGTGATCTGAGGAGGGACAAACCACAAACCAGGGTGTTGGATGCCTGAGGCTCATCGATGTGCAAGGGCAACGAAGGCTATCCCATCTGGTCTGAACTGACAGAAGGTCTACTGTGGCACAAGTCACAGAAAATTTTAATGATGGTTATGGGAAGAATGTGTCACAGTGCATCACACCCTGCTGCGTATGGGGCTGCGTAGCCGCAGACCAATCAGACTGCCCATGATGACCTCTGTCCACTGTCGAAAATGCCTACAATGGGCACACGAGTGTCGGAACTGGACCTTGGAGCAGTGAAAGAAGCTTGCCTGGTCCAATGAGTCCCGTTTTCTTTAACATCAAATGGACAGCCGTGACGTGCACCGTTTACGTGGGGAAGTGATGGCACCAGGATGCACTGTGGGAAGATGACAAGCCGGTGGAGGGAGTGTGATGCTCTGGGCAATGTTCTGCTGGGAAACACTGGGCCCAGCCATTCATGTTGATGTCAATTTGACACATGCCACCTGACCTAAACATCGTTGCAGACCAGGTACACCCCTTCATGGCAATGGTATTCCCTGAAGGCAGTGGCCACATTCAGCAGAATAATGCACCCTGACACATTGAACACATTGTTTGGGAATGGTTTGAGGAACATGAAGAGTTCAAGGTGTTGCCCTGGCCTCCAAATTCCCCAGATCTCAATCTGATTGAGCATCTGTGGGATGTGCTGGACCAACAGATTCGATCCACGGCGGCTCCCCCTTGCAACTTACAGGACTTGAAGGATCTGCTGCTAATGTCTTGGTGCCAGAATACCACAGGACACCTTCAGGGGTCTTGTAGAGTCCATGACTCGGCAGGTCGGCACTGCTTTGGCGGCGCGTGGAAAACCAACAGCATATTAGGCAGGTGGTCATAATGTTTTGGCTCATTGGTGTATAACTTTTGATGTTAATGTATTTGTATATTTAAAAATTAACACTGGCCAAGATGAATAAATGCTGTAATCGTTTTGTTCATTGTAGTTCATGTTTACTACCACATGTTAGCTTACTTCATGTTAGCTGCTTCGGACCGCACCAGACAATTCTGATGACCTCTATTTTTCTATGTGGATCCTAGTTTGTTTACAATTTCAGTTTCTGAGATCTGAATTTAAGAGATTTTATAGTTCTGAATTTCTTCTAAATCTAAAACTTAAAGAGAGCAATTTTACAATCTGAGTGTTTGTGACCTGCTCGATCATTTTAAGTTGCATTGACCCAGAATCAGATTTTGAGATTTATGCAATTCAGTAAAAATATATTATTTATTCAAGAATACATTAAATTTAGACATAACAGTTTAAGTAAAAAAACATAATGCAGGGACACCTCTCTTGCATGTTCAGTGCGTACATTTGCATATTAATATTACATATCTGCATCTTTATAACATCAACTCGGTATCACAAAGCATACTTGGAACATAATCATATATTTACAATTAGGCATTCAGTTGAAGCAATTGAATACACCGCATTTAAAATTATTATTATTATTTTATCAAAAACAATAGAAAACCCAAAACAGTCAAAAATCAACAAAATGTTTAGTTTTTCACAAAGAAAAAAAAAAAAAAAAAATTGCCCATTGCAACTTATGATGACTTATTTTGATGGAGCGCATCACATTTACTACTAATTACCATTTAAAAAAACCAAACAAAAAAAATCTGCTGTTTAAAAATAAACATTTATAAAATGTGCCACAAAAATCTTTTCCACAAAAACAATTTTGTTAATTGTCACGTGTCTATACAAGAAGTCCAATTAACAAAATTCAGATTAGTCATTGTTCAAGCTCCATATAGGCCTGCAATGAAGTACCATGCTACAACAAATTTTATTGTTTTTACCATGTAAATAGTATCATCATTATCAACAGCAATCATTCATTACCATATTTTAAAGCCTTAATCAAAATCAAATACCATCTCTGTACCATGGTATTGCCACACATTTTGTTTGCTAATTCGTTTACCTGATATATTTAAATTTAGCCTGTCATGGCACAAAATTAATTGTACTTCTATAGTTGAAGGTCTTTAGTTGTGCTCTCACTCATGTCTTACTATTTTTACTACTAGCTGAGGATGGTGATTGTTGTTTGACTTGTCTAGGCTCTGAGTCATTCTTCGCAAAGCACAGATTTCTTGCTTCATCTAGCTCTGTCAAGAGTGTTTTCAGTAGAGTGCTCTTGTTGTGAGCTCTTCCTCCCCCCCTCCTGGGCGCTAAGTAATAAAGAGTTCAAACTGAGTCAATTGTTGCTTGATGTTGTAGTCATGTGTACACAAGCAGGCACAAAAGACTCATGCTGGGAATTTCAGGGTGACATATGTTTAGCTTGTTATATTTTTGCCTCTCTCCTGGAGTTTTGCAATGTCTTGATGTGTTTTAGAGGGTGCCATGAAGTGGTTATGTAGGGATTACAACTACAGGCATGCATAAAGGCTTGTGTCAACATCACAAATTACACTATAGGGTGTGAGTTTTAGTGTCCAAACAAATGGCTTTCCAGCTGTCTGACCACAGGACACGGTCTAAAGTGGCAAAACACTGCCTCCACCCCAGCTAGGCTGTGAAATGTACATGTTTTCACAGAGGGATTTATCACATTGTTGCCAAGCTGTGGTCAGCTTTGTTGCTGACTATCTGTTTTGTCTTTATTTATCCAGTAGTAGAGAAAACAAGGAGGAAGGAATTCCCTCTTTAGGAGGACAAGATAGCAGCAGTTCTGCAATCACTCAAAAGATACCTTTTCACATATTTTCTCTCAGTTAAGAATCTTCTTCTTTTGGCTGCTCCCGTTAGGGGTCGCCACAGCGGACTATCCGTGATCCACATATTTGACTTAGCACAGGTTTTACGCCGGTTGCCCTTCCTAACGCAACTCCCTTTGCTGTGAGGTGACAGTGCTAACCACTGAGCCACTGTGCCACCCCTTTATCTCAGTTAAGAATGATAATAAAAAAAGAATTTGAGATAAATTGTAACTTTAAGAGAGTTAATTTAAGTTCTTTTGCCATGCTATATAAGACATTTGATCTCCACTGTGATGCTTGTTCTTGAGTATTGAGACAGGGTGTGAGTGTTCTTGTCCAAACAGCTTTGCATTCTAGTTCTTGCTTACTTATCAGTAGTCCCAGATGGAATCTGCTGACTTTTCTTTTTTCTTCACATTTTCTGTGTTGAAAAATTATGAGGGAAAATCAGTGGAATTCTGCAGAATTTTTATAAATATGGTCAAATGTCTTTCACGAAGCTGAGAGTACACACTAATTGGTATTAAGAAATGACACATCAG